>NW_023276806.1:37674340-37974340 GCF_003668045.3 Cricetulus griseus
TAAAAACACTGACAACCCATGCAGACCAGACAATAGGCAAGCCTAGCAAAGGCTGGCTCGTTACTGAACATGTCACCCATGCCTGCTGTGTGGGAATGAGCTGGGCCATTGCCTCCTATTTCCCTTCACCATCTGTAGATGAAGTGGACTTGTTCAGAGTCTGCTGGTACCATTTCAATTCTTGTTCCTCCAGCTGGGGAAACTGTCCCTTAGGGAAGCAAGTGACTTCCTTAACATCATACAAGATTCAAATGTAAGCTAAATCAATTCTGGAACCCAATGTGAGCAAATACCTTTGTGTTTTGTTTCATAAAATGAAATATAACTTAGAAGCAAAACTAATCAATACATATCCTAAAATATTTTTACGTCTTTCTGGGACATAAAAGTGAGGAAAGAAAAATAAGAACTAAGGTCACCTTTAGTCACCTCTATTTCTGCTCTTGCTATTCTGCAAGACTCTTATGTCCCTCTCATCACTCTTTCTTAAAGCAATCCAGAAACCCCACTGGTAGGTCAAACAGTCACCTTCCCTTCCAAGGGAAGTACTATGAGGCTTTCTAGAAAGGTGTGTCTGGTTCATCTGAGGTAGCTAGCTGTCCAGCAGAACTGGAGGTTGCATCCCTGTGACCCACCAGCACAGGCTCCTAATGCCCTATGCAACAAAGCACTTGAGCATGTAAGGAAGTGTAGCTTGTCACCTTGTCTTACCACTTTGCTAGTGAGAAATAATTTTGGGAGATTGGACGGTTGTACAGAGAACCTCTAGGTATTAGAGTGGACCCTAGACCACAGGGGTTCCCAGCTCTTTGCAAATGAGATGTGGCGCTGCTTTCTGCCCAGCACATAGCATACATACTAAATATTCACTGAAGGGGGAGTAAGCCTGACAATAAATTAAGAAACAACTTAGGAAGAAAATGATTTCAAGAGGAAAAGAGAATAGGCAGTTTTCTATCCTTCCTCCACTCCCTTCTCGTCTTCTTTCCCTCCTTTTTATCCCATCAGAATGATTTTAGTTGACCATTTACATCAGAGAAACTGGTGGATTGACTGGCGCTTTCACGGCCCCCAGTGATTTACTTCTGTGCTCCATCTGTTTCCTCTTCCCAACACTTATCCATCCTCTCTTTTTCACTGTATGCACGAAAGAGTAATTTTCCATCACGGTGTTATTCCAAAGGTCGCTGACAGGGTGGCAGTAAAATGACACAGCTAAGTGATACAGATTCTAATGACTTAATGCTCTCGTAATTTCTAATAAAATCATCAGGAGAGACAGGGTGATGTTTCAAAAGACATAAAAATGGAACATGGATCATAGTAAAAGATGCTTGTGCAAGATTTCCATGTCAGAGAATGGAGCCATGTAGGCCAAAGTTTGTACAGGCAGATCCATAAAATAGATGCTATTAGCAAAGGGAAGGGAAAAATAAAATTTGAAAGTATGTCAGAAGGAAAGGAAAAAAGAAGATGACAAAAGGAAATAAAAGTGGACTGGCTTCTTAACAAGGCTAAAGAACAAATAGGAAATTATGGGAAAAGGAAGGAAGGCTTGGCCGGTCTTATGAGCCAGGCTTGGTGACAAAGGGTAATAGCAGAAAGAATACTTAAGGTAATAATAGTCAATGAGGAGAGACAGCGCAGGGAAGCAATATGCCTCAGAATATCCAGAGTAGCAAAATCGCTGCAGAACACAAAAGGAGAGGATGGAGGTAGTGCAGGCTGGCTCGCAATTATTTTTGAAACCTCACAGAAGACTATTAGGTTCCTAGGAATTTGAAAAGGGGAAGGCAGCATGAAATTTTTATTTTTAAACCATGATGAAAATGTGTTAAAGTAGGTCACAGAAAAGAATGCATGAATTTGGTGGGCTTCTTTGGCACCTGGGAAAACCCCAGTGAAATGAACAAAATGGGTAAATGAGCCTGGCTAGCTTACATCCATGACTCACATCTGGGCTCTAAAAGCCTTGGGTCAGCTGACCACCCATTGTTTCCCCCCTGTACATACATACCACCCACTGGGCACCAGTTCATGTTTTACAACTCCTAAGATGGCTAGACTCCACCCTAGCTTCACCAGTAGCATGTGGGAGCAGGGATATTTTCCTCTTCTCTTTCCTTCTATATGAACATGGGAGGGCTCTGCTTCCCCACCCTAGTGTAGAGGCCGCAGCTTGTTTAAGTAGAAGAGTCCACTGGCTGAAGTAACTCCACATGTTCCTTTATTCCATAAAAATTACATGTGAGCTTCTCCAAGGCTTGCAGGTCAAGAAGTAATCCTGCTCATTACTCTAAAGTCCCAGGGTGAAGGGGATGGTATGCTCCAAAGGAGCCAGGTGGCAACCACAGTGTGGGTCATGAGTACATGGAGAAGAGGGAACTCTGTCCAAGAGTTTTTCTGTCCCTGCATGAAAAGGAATATGCAAGGCCAGCCAGATAGGCTTAGGTTGGTTATTCTGAACAGATTTGGGTTTGCTTTTGGAAATTAGCTGTGCCTGGCCTTGGGGTTATTAGGAAAATTATGCGGGGACAGTGTGGTCTGTGGGCTCTGGGTTGGTGGTTTGTGTTTGAAACTGTTCCTTTTTTGAAGGATAACTCATCCTAGGAAGAGTAGTCCAAGTATGTGAATGTTTACTGCCCCAGATTCCTTGGTGGACATTCCAATTTCCAGGATAATGGTATCAGAAGTCAAGGCTTTTGAGAGGTGATGGAGTAAAATCCTCATGAGTGTGATGAGAGTCTGATGAAAGCAGCCAGAGAAATCCCTGCTTCTCCTGCTATGAGACATGAGAGCACAGAGACGGTCATCCATAGACCAGTTCAGCCATCACTAGAATTCTATCATGCTGCCACCCTGTTCTTGGACTTCTAGACATGGCAGGAAACACATTCCCACTGTTTACAGACAGCGAGTGCTGTTTGGTGACTGCTGTGCTGACAGGCTGATTAGATTGGGGGTAGGATGACAAAGGAAATGGGAAAACAAGGCAAGAAGGCACAGCTGAGCTGTCTTCAGCAAGGTGTGATCAGAGGCTGAAGGTTGGACAGGTGTTCCAGCACCAGATTTTTCCATAAATTCTTAAGTAGGTAAATATGGTGGGCATCCAACTCACCAGATTGCTAGAGGCAGGGAAAATACATCCAGCCTCAATGATCATGGCCACGCAGCTGCTAAGGGAGAGATGCCCCTTTTGTAGAGCATTCTGCTGTGCCCCTGCAAAACACCCACAACTTACTGGAGAGTTCCCATGAGTGAGAAGGAAGCTGTTGCCAGAAGATACTGAGAGGCTTTTGGAGGCCACTGTGACGTCACCTGACCAATCCTTCTTAATGGCCCACTGTATCAACTGGAAGAATTCACTGCCTAACCTACTATAGAGTCTCAGAAGTCCTCCATATTCATTATTAACACTTTTCTGCCTATTGATTGGTTACTTTTTCTCTAACATTGGTTCAACTAATGGACATATAAAACCAGCTGATTAGTAATAATATGGTTATATTCTTTATATTCCTGACCACATTTATCCTTAAAACCAGAGTAAGGAAGTTATAAATTATTGTTTATTGTTCTTTTCTATTTTAAAGAGAGGAAAATAAATACTAGGGAAAGTATATAAGCAGCCCTAGGCTATACAATTGGCAGACAGATGGCTAAACCATCACTGGACTCCAGGTTTCTCAGACCTGAATCCCAGTCCCAACTGTGTTCTACCATAACCTGCTACCAAGACCTCACACACTGCAGACACTCAACTCATTGAAATACTTAACCCAAACTATGTAAATAACAGAGCTTTCTTGGTCCTGAAAATAGTTGCTACCAACTCCAATGCCCATTTAGGGATTCTCTCAGATGGGTGGCTCTCTGGCCTGATCTTGGGAGAGAGGTGGTATTTGATGGTGTGGACAGGATTGCAAAGTCATCCTCCTGAGCCCAGGACCATCAAGATGATTACTTCAAGTTCTCTGACTGCCCACCTGCATGTAGTCTCTGCCTTGTATCCTGGTGAATGATTGGCTGAGGCTAACCAGCCATTTCAATCTCTGCTACAAAGGAAAGAAGTCACTCGCTCAAGCTCCTTGAAGGAAAATCTTAGGATACAAAAGGAAATCTCATGAGCTGCTTCTGGAAAATATGTTTCACTTTCTATTGAAAGAGACAGGTGTAGGAGGAGACATCCTTGTAAGATTATCTGCCCCCTTGTTCTTGAATTGAAAACAGATGTGTTACCCAAAGCTCCAGCAGTTACTTTGCTACCGAGAGGTAAGGAGCCTAAGAATAAAGAGACAAGAACTGTTAGTGACACAGAGAATCATGGGGAAAGTCAGAGTTTGACATCATTGATCAGCTATAGGAAAATATCCACCCACTACCACAGACCTTTTGTTAGGTATAAAGGACAACAGCCTCTGTTGGCTAAAACCACTGCTGGCTCATATTTTTATACAAACCTCATTTATCATAAAATTTCATAATGGGGGCCTATTCTAGTTAATTTACTTTGGTCTCTATCCTCAGTAAGTCAGGTTACACTAACACTTTAATTCATTTAAATAATCTGCGGGGAACCTTAGCTCTAAAGGCTTCTCTATATTTACCATTACTGTATTTCCTCTGGGTTAGCTTCCTTTAATCAGGTAAGGTTATTAGCATGCTTTGCAGGAAGCTCTGTGATAGTTTGCTCTTGTTGTTGGCATCTCTGGTTGTTTTGAAGCTCTGTGTTGTGCAGATCCCATTCTTATTTCATAAATGGAGGAAGCAGGCAGCAGAAGCCAATCAAAATAAAGCTTCATCTCAAACATTCTCATCTTGGATGAAAAATTGCCCTTGTGCGTGTTTTCGTTTGTTTGAAGAGTATTAAAGGATTAAATCTTATATAAAATAAGCCATTAATATTAGATGATAACTGAAAACATTTGTTTCTTGTGTCTACCAAGGTGCCTGCTCTAGTGAGAGGTTATATTCTTCTAGGTGCTGTATGGAGGGCAGGTCTGGAGACTGTGTTTGGAACACAGTGGTGCAATGTGGGATGGCTGAAGGTTGGGTACCTAGCTCATGGACTGTCAAAGACTTCCCATACACTACCTCACTCTGGTATTTGAACAGCCTTGCTCTTGTCTCTGTTTTACCCATAAGTAAGTCATAGTTTGCTGTTGGGAGCCATACAGCTTGGCATGAACCTTTAGGCCAAACTTGGCAAGCCACAGGGTTATAGAACTGTCTTTTGATTATAAATGGCTTCTAGAAGCATGAGCACTCAGAAGGAACAACATGACCCAGATGTCAATCCTTTGTTCCAACCACAGGCCCACTTACCTAAGCAAACCTCCCGCATCCCACTACTTACCTAAGCAACCTTCCTTCTTCCCTCCATTCACCTAGGTAACTCTCCCCACCACCCATGAACTTTTTACCCTGCCAACATCCTCTTTCTATAGTTTTCTAACATCCTGCTTAAACTAACACCTGGCTCTTAGCCCTCTTTTCTCCCCCTCCCCTTTACCCCATACTACTGACTATATCAATTAGCATGGAAAAAATAAAATTTGCCACTTGATCAGAATCCTGTCTTGTAGTCTTCTCTTGAGTCTCCTGTCCCCATTTCCCTCCCTGGACTTCTTGCTCTAGGTTGCTGTCCTGCGGGTCGGGACAACTACAGTTTGCTCATGGAAGATACTTTGACTGAGGCCTCAGCCATAGTTTGTGGCATTTCAGAGTTCCTGGCACTGGTCTGTCTCATTGTTGTGCTTTTGCACCTCTGGTGACTTCTCACCTTGGAAACTGGCAGAGGTGGTGGTGGGAGTGGATGAAGAACTGCAGTGACCTTTGCCGCACAGAGACTGAGAATCCAGAACACAGTACTTTGTATTTTATTTTATTTTATTTTATTTTATTTTATTTTATTTTATTTTGCCTGACCTCTTGAAGACAGCAGTGGAGACACAGGGAGACTTAGCCCTTATTCACATTGCCTTCACTAGGTAATATTAAGACTTAGGTATTGACAATTAGGTCACATGCTCCTTAGCAATCCAAAGGATAGTCAACTTGACAAAACTTCTGAAAGAATTTTGTGCAAGTGAAGACTTTCTCAAAGGAAGAATATCTTAAGATCTCAGGGAAGCAGGCTGTAAGGCTGAGCTACTAATGGTGCAGTTCTGAGCTGGCCATGGCTGTGCACATCTAGAATCACAGCAGTCAGGAGGCTGAGGTATGAGGCTCATGTGTTTGAGGTCAGCCTGGACTAGATGGCAAGAATCTGTCTTAAATACACAAACAAAAAGTAACCACATGAACAAAAAAGCTAAGACACAGTTCTTATTTCACCAAATATGAGCTCAAGTCTCAGGGCACCTGTGCTAACCCTCAAGAAAGACCCTTACTCTAGTTTTATTCCTGTTGCTGTGTCAAAGAATCCTGAATTTAAGAGACTTAGGGTAGAAAGGGTTATTTTATCATGCAATCCCAGGTTACAGACCTTTACAATGAATTTAAAGCAACATGCACTTGAAGCATGCAGTCACATCATATCCACAGTGAAGACTGGAGAGAAATGAATCATGCCAATGCTCATTACTTGTGATCAGCTTCATCTCTCCACTCTCAACTCCTGCCTAGAGAATGGGCCGGGTTTTCCCTCATGATTTAAATTAAGAAAATCTCCCACATACATGCCCACAGGCCAAATCAATGTAGATAATCTCTCATGGAGACTATCTTTTCAGGTGTTTCCAGCTTGTGTCAAGTCGAGAAAGCACTAAATCTTGCTGTATCTCATTTTCTCTGCCTAAAACTTGGTAAAACAATGGTATGTAATGTGTAAGACTTTTAGGAAAACTGAGACTATAAATAAACTTCTGGAGTATTAAGTCAGACAAGCCCTACATGGCAAAGATCTTGTTCAGAGGTAACCCCTTCTCCACTGCCTTTGGCTTCCAAGTGAACTTTCTGGGTCTTGACTTGCCTGCCATTTCTCTTCTGAGGCAAAACCACTCCTTTCAGATAGTATAGCTACAAGCTAGAAGATAGGAGAGAATTAATCAGGCTACCGAGGACTTTGTGTGTGAGGAAAGCAACAACAACAACAACAACAACAACAAATCACTCTCAAAATACTGAGAATTTGAGTTTCATATATATCTATACATCTCTATCTATCTTATATCTATATCTATCTGATCAGGTAAAGATTAGGCAAGTGATTCTCAAAGTATATAGCTCAGTGTTCCCCAGGTCTTTGGGAGGTATTTGCTATCTGAAAATTATCTCCACAGCAACACTATCCATTTACTCAGAACAATGCAATTCCTATTTTCAGAATTATACTATTTCTTCTCCAAACTCTCCTTTTCTCACACCGACAAAGTTCAGATTCCATACAACACGTGATGATATCATTGCTCCCACAGCTAATGTCCCTGGGTATTCTTGTGTTTGAAAGAGTTCTGTTTTGATTTATATGTGTTTAATATTTATTGAAACAGCCCATATCAACAAAATCATTTTGAGACTATTCAATGAATTTGAGGAGTGGAATGGAACCTTGAGATCAAAATATTTGAGAGTCATTGATGTGGTCTATCTTGTCTATTATAGAAATATTACAGACAATTGGAAGTGGCACGACTCAATATCTTTGGTTTCAAAATTAATTTCAAAGTTTTTTATGAAGCAGTACAAAAGTCAAGAATGGGAAGTAAATGCATTTTTAATTCAGTCAAAAAATTTGTCAGTAGTGGGGTAACTGAAGCAAACTGGAGACGATTGAATAATCAAAGAATAAGGGCAGAATTTGAAAGCCTGGATCATAGGAAAATGAATGATCTACAACAAATTTATTATATAGTTGGGGCATTTTACTCCTGAGTATGTTAGTTCAGTGTTTGTTTAACTTATAACATTAGCAAGGGTTTTTGGTGGATAAATTATGTAAATATAAGCAGATTTGTTTAGGAGATTGGCTGTGCTCTGTCTTTTTAATCATTAAAACAAAAGGATTAAGCTTTTATAAGCACCCCTTTTCTACTGTATCTTTTATATATCATTAATAATTACTACTAATCTGTATAATCCATAAACATACCTCTATGTAAACCTGAAACTCACATTCACTATCAGAACCAGACTTTTGGTGTTTCCAACCAGCCTCTCTACTTTTTCCATGCTGCCAAGTTGACCTGATGAGATCATGTCAGGGCCAAGAAAGATGGAATTATGATGGTTATGAGTATGGCTATGAGAATTTCCATGACAGTTTGATTTTCAGAGATTGTTCCTGTAAGGTAGAAAAATCTTTGCACCTCAAGGGTCTAGTGTACACATTGGGTGAGGTTCTGTAGCTCTGTGCACTTCAGATTCATCTCACCCATCTTCAGCATTTTCTGTGATGTCTCTTTGTCTACAGCTACTTGAGACTCTTCTTTATCTATCCAGTCACCAAGAATACTTGAGGCTCTTCTTTATCTATCCAGTCACCAAGAATTTAATAAGATCCTTCTACCTGGGAGACACTACCCTAGATCTGACAGTGGGTGGAATCCAAAGATGTCTCTATCTTCTGGAACAGAAGAGAGCTGATATTAAACAAGATTAATTCATAACATACATGTGAAAATACTAAGTTTTAAGGACCAAAAAGGAGGTGTGGATAATGAGAGGATATATATATATATATATATATATATATATATATATATATATATATTATGACTAGGCAGTATATTTTAACAGTATATAAGTGAATTTGATATATAGATAGAGATAAATAGATTATACATGTAGTACACTAGTCACACTGGCTAGTACATCCTCATTGGAAGAAGGACACCTAAGAATGGGAAGGAGTCCCTTTTGGTCTCCATGGGAAGAGGGTCTGTAAGAAAGATTGTACTGTAAGCATGGAGCCTGGAGATGGTACTTGCAGGGAATCAGAAGGCTACCCCTCCCTGAAAGAGAAAGAATGAAAACTAGACAGCCATTGTGAGTGCCTGGAGCTCTCCTATGAGACAGATTTTTTAGGATTCAGAGGAAAGACATAATCTATTGAGTTTGCTTAGAGAAGGTCAAACAGGCAGGTTTTGTTATGGCAGTTGAATGAGTACATGGAGCCTAGAGTGCTGGATATGTATCAGAGGCCTGAGTTTTGGAGTCATTAGAATGAAAAAGACATCTGAAGCCATGGGGATGAATACAGTTCTATAGGATGTAGATAGTCCAGAGCACATACTGCTCATGTAGTGAAACCGACTTGAATTCCTATCACCCACACTGCTTTGTTTAAAGCTGCCTGTAATTACAGCACCAAGAGAGCTGTAACCTTCTTCTGGCCTTTGTAGACACCTGTATTTACAGGCACAAACTGCCCACGCCAGAGTTAATTAAAACATATTGTAAAAAGCTTAAAAGGGGATGTGAACAATGGCAGTACCAGTTGACATGTCATTGTGGATGTCCTAAAGCCCCATCTGTAGATGAAGAGTTACAATCAATGACTATTGGGAGAGGGAGGATTCCTCTTCTCCAAAGCAAACCTCCCAATAAGCTTTCCAATTCCAGGTGATCAGCTTTAAACACATATACATAGAGGCAACACTAAATTGACTCAACAGTTTTTGTGTGTGCATACATTTAACAACAATTATAGGAGAGGCCATCATGATTTGAATGGGGCTAGGGGCCTCGAGAGGAGTTGTTGTGGGAGAGGGATGGAAAATCTGTAAATATAGTGCTTATTTATGTAATTCTCAAAAATATTTTTGAAAAGAAAATATGTGAATTTCGAGTGTGGCTACATTGATTTTAGGAATGTGAATAGAAACTGAAGTAGCTCAAAAATTTCTCTCCAACGTTGGGATAGGGTGAGATTACTTGGGAAAAGGAAAGGGGACCCAGGAGGAGCTGCCAACACAGTGAGTGCTAGGCTCTTCTCTTATAACCTCATTACCTTCTCTACTAATGGGCTGCATGTGGTCCAGACACTGGGCTCAAAAGAATTAGCTTTCTTACCTTTGTATGTTCAGGAACTTACTGCATTGTAATTTCTCTGTCTCATATTACTTTGTTCAGGTCCATCTTTAAGGACTGGGTGTGTGTGTGTGTGTGTGTGTGTGTGTGTGTGTGTGTGTGTGTGTGTGTGTACATCAGTGTTTGTGTGCACCAGTGTGCTTGCACATAGAGACCAGAGAAGGAAATCAAGTGTCTTCCTCTGTCACTATCCATGTTTCCTTGAGACAGGGTCTTTCACTGAGCCAGAAACTCACTATTTTAGCTGTGCTGGCTGGCCAAGGAGCTCTTGGGATCTACCTCTTTCTACTCCCCGCTGCTGCTGCTACAGACACGTGTAGTTATGATCAGCTTTAAGGACAATTTTCAATGCTTTTCTTTATCCTGAAGTTTCTTCTGTTTCTTTGTATTATTACTACCTATTTAACCAACTGTGTATAGCAATTTCTCATACCTTTTACTATTGTCCTTTGCTGTACATACTTACTTCCCTAAACTCTAAGCTTTTTGTACATGAGAGCCATGCCATCTTGTAGAATGCCTGTTCATGTATTGAGCTAGATTGCATTTCAAAGAAGAGTTTCGTGGCAGGAATGGACAGGAGGAGATGCAAAGATGGAGATTTTTGTTAAATGCTGCATTTTGATCAAAAAATCATGTTACTGTGGAAACACAGATTTGTTATACCTTCTTGTCATAATAGACAATATAATGATACCACTGCTTTGGGCATAGAGTGGACTTCAGTACTTAATTATCTTTTGATTTAAAAATTCTCTTTAAGATTGGGTATTTAGAGAGAAGAAGAAATAATATAAGCAAATGATGGGGGCATATGATAATTTTAATAATACAAAAGACACAGTTTTTTTTCATTTTTTATTTGAATTAGAAACAACATTGTTTTACATGTCAATCCCAGATCCCTCTCCCTCCCCTCCTTCTCTGCCACCCCCCTCCCCAACTAAAACCCTACTTATCCCATACCCTTTCTGCTCCCCAGGAAGGGTGAGGCCTTCCATAGGGGGTTTTCAGAATCTGTCAAGTCCTTTGGGATAGGGCGTAGGCCTACCCCTGTGTGTCTTGGCTCAGGGAGTATCCTTCTTTGTGGAATGGGTTCCCAAAGTCCACACCTATGCTAGGGATAAGTACTGAACTACTACAGGAGGTCCTGTAGATTTCCAAGGTCTCCTCACTGAAACCCATGTTCTTGTGGTCTAGATCAGTCCCATGCTGGTTTCCCAGCTATCAGTCTGGGGACCAAGATCTCCCGGTTGTTCAGGTCAGCTGTTTCTGTGGGTTTCACCAGCCTGGTCTGGACCCCTTTGCTCATCAGTCCTCCTTCTCTGCAACTGGATTCCAGTTCAGTTCAGTGATTAGTTGTGGGTGTCTGCTTCTACTTCCACCAGCTGCTGGATGGCTATAGGATGGCATATAAGACAGTCATCAATCTCATTATCAGGGGAGGACATTTAAGGTAGCCTCTCCTCTGTTGCTTAGATTGTTAGTTGGAAGACAGAGTTTTTATTTTATGCTTTTGAAGCATACTCTCATGTAACCCAGGCTAGACTCACACTCATTGTGTAATCAAGGATGACCTGGAACTTTTGATTTTCCTGCTTGTGTCTGTTTCCTAAGTGTTGGGATCACAGGCATGTACCACCATGCGCAGTCAGTTTATGCTGTATTGGGGATTGACCCCTGATCCTGCTGCATATTGGGCAAATGCTGTATCACCTGAGCCATATACCCAGCCCAGGAGGGTACCCGGCCCACAATTTAGCTATCTGGAGACAAATATTGCCTCATTTCCTCTGAAAGTGAAATCATAAGCAATAGGAGATGCTGTGTAAAATGTCTGTGCAGACATGAATCTGCTCTGTTGGCAGAGTCTTGTGCCCTCCAGTTTAATGAGAGGCCCACTGTTACTTATTATTTTGTCCAGGGCCACTTTACACACTGGCTTTGCTTGCATACTGCCAATGGCATTCCTGGCTTTATTTATTATTCCCCATCTACCATGGTGTGGAGTGTAGCAGGAATGAATGATGCCTCGGAGTCACACAAGGTAACAGACTATTCATTTGTCTCTGGAAGGCATTTAAGTTTGTGACTTTCATGCTGGAGAACAATGTAATTGTTTTAATTTTTTAAAAATCACATTCTACCATTGCTTGGTAAATAATGTATCTTAACTGTAGTTCGGTTAAGAAAGCCACAAGATAGATTCTGACCACATAGCCACACGGAAAAATCAAATAAATAAGGCCAAATATTGTAAAAGTAAAAAAGAAAAGGCTTTTCAGGAATGGAAGTTCTTGTTTTCGTCCTTTGTTATTGATCAGCTTAATTTCCTTGTTTCCGAGTTAGGTTCTTTCTTGCCCCAGAGACTCAATGATTTTATGTCTAGTGGTTCATAAGTTACAAGATATCTGGAATTAGGTGGTAAGTATTTTTCTTTCTTTAGTACAGGCCTATAAAATCTCAGCAGTTTGTATTTTAAAGCAATCAAAACTAAATGGAGTCTTGCATAATTGGCTGCTCTCTCTAATGTTTCCATAAAAACAAAATGCTATAGACAACCCCTGAAAATATGGAGACCCTTTTCTGCCTGAATGTAAATGGAATGAAAATTAGGTTGAGGCCAATCTGCCTATGTGTACATATAGTAAGTCAGATGAAAATACCACACTCAGCTTTGCACGCAGAGCACAGAGTGACTGGGGTATTCATTGGAAGTCTTGACTCTTCTTAATGAAGACGTGTCACCAGAAACTTTGGATAACTTGAGTTTTCAGAGGACCACACTGATGACAGATTGCTACTGTTATGTGAATTTCCTGAAAAAATATCTCCAAAAATGAAAGCGATAGGAGATAAGACCAAAGAAGCCTCAGAACTTTTTATTAAATCACTCATCTTTTCATTTCTCTATCTTAAGAATAGTCAGCCCTTTTGCTGCTAGCACAAGATGACCCACAGGACAGATGTGCAGTGCCTTTTCTCATCCTTTTATTAGAAGAAATATCTCTCTTTCCCATTCACCTTCTGGGGGCTTTTAGCCCCAGAACTTCTAGAAAACTTGGAAAGAAATTTACCAGAAGGAACAATTGAAGCTGACTTGGCAGAACGGGCCCTGGCTTGGGCCATAGGCTCTGACATCCAGTTAAGGACTATTATTTTGATGGAAGACGTTATTGTGAGAGTCGGACACAGTGCTTTAGAAGAAATGGAAACAACATCTCTCTTTTAAAATGCTGGCACTTTGATTTGGCCAGGACAGCATTCCTGGGAATGAGGCCTGGAGAATGTGCCTGGCAGGGAAAATCGCATCATGAGGCTCAGAGCAGAAATGGGCTTTCTGAAGGTTCACAATGAAGACAATGCATACCCAGGGGTAGGAGATTATCCTAAATACAGGGAGTTATTCCAATTACATCACAGAGAGTTGAGAGCCTAACAGAAGTTGCTTGTGGGGGAGGGTAGACTTAAAGGAGGCTTGGCTATGACCATATGTGAACGAAAATATGGACAGGGGTGAAAGGGAGGATTTACAGAGACTGACAACTGACAATGTCAGATGGAAATAAAATGACTAGGGAAAGTAAATGGAATATTCTGACATAACTACTACTGTTTGGGGTCCGATATGTATATTTTCTGGAATTCTGAGTCTTTGAAAGTACATTATCAATCAGGCCAACATGTAGGTACTTGGTTAGGTATTCACAAAAAATTAGGGTTCCTTATCTGAAAATAAAATAGCATGCATGGGAAGATTGTATTTCTGAGATATAAAGCCTTAAAAAATAAATTTAGAACAATTATGAGGTGTAGTAGTTCACACCTTCATTTTTTTTTAATTAGGTGTGTGGATGTTTTGTATATGTGGCTGTGTATTATGTGCATGCCTTACTGCCCTCAGAGGCCAGAAGAGGGTGTCTGATCCCCTGGGAATGGAGTTACAGACAATCATGAGCTGCCATGTGGGTGCTGGGAATTGAACCAGATTCCCTGAAAGAGCAGCCAGTGGTCTTAATTGCTGAGCCATCTTTCCAGCCCAAAAGGTCTGAAGTCTTTACTACAAAGACTGAGGGAAAAATTCTCAAGGCAATGACTAGACTAAGCCCAATTCATTTACGGGTTAGATTTCTGGAATGAGTGGACAAAAGACAATTTACGTTCTGGCCAAAGTAGAATACTGCTCTGTTGATGACAACAATTTTCCCATCTGTGTTTTGGAGAGAGATTGCTACTATTAGCAAGTGAGAAAGGCCACAGAATGTGCAACCGAGGAGGAAAGCATGGTACGCAATGAATAAGTCCATGTATGATTTGACTGTTAGGTAAGAAATTGATAAAATCCAATCATCTATCCACCACAGAAATAATAATGCAGATAGTTACACTTAATTGGTTTAATTTAAAGGGTCAAATGGGCACATAATAACTATAGCACCATTTCTAAAATGAATAAATTTACCTTAATTTCATACATTAACCAGAGAATTTAAAATCCAGCAAGGCATGACTTATCACATTATTCCATTTGCTTATTATAATGAGTATAAATAGCACCTGTTTAAACAGAGGCTGGGGAAGAACACGAGAGGCAGGAAACCGATAGGCCCTGCTTGGGCCGCATTGTTCTGCATTTAAATCTACCAGGACATTTATACTGCATTGTCTTGAAACAATTGTTTGCTATGTACTTGCAAACCCCTTGGTGTTGCAGGGGGCACTCCCCACCCAACAACATTTTAGGAAAACTTGCAGCAAAATTTCAGACCAAAAAAAGAAATAGAACTTAAGGTTTGCTTTTTAAATCAAATTTTAGGGGCTAAAGAGATGGCTCAGCAAGTAAAGGCCCTTGTTGCCAAGCCTTGTGATCCATTTCTGGTAGAAAGAGATACCTGGCTCCTGTCTGTTATCTCTGATTTCCATATACGTGCAGTGGCATTCTCGTAATAAATACAGAAAAAAAAAGAGAAAACATCATCCGTTCATCATCAAGCTGATGAATACTGAAGATTTAGATACTGTGCACCCTGAGATATTGGGAGATGGGAGACAAATGTTGATCATTTGTAACTCAGTGGAAGAGTCTTGCTGCCAGAAAACACTGAAACTTTTAATCATTATTAACTGTTAGGCAAATACAACTTTATAAAATGTAAATAATTATTGATTTTTCCTCTAAGTAGGTGTTCATCTTCAATTGTTTTTGTCCTGAGTCAGCTAACATGATATTTGATGCACATGCTATTGAAGAGTCAAACATTAAAGCTCTCCCCAGAATGGCCGTGTTCAGAGTTCACCGGTACCACTTCTTTTAGTCATAGACCACATGTGACCAGCAAAAGTCTGGAAGCGAAGAGGGTCAGGCAAGTCATAATCATGGAAGGATATCATTGCCAAAAGGGCCTGGAGGGGATGCAAATTAGCAGGGAATTCCCTGCTTTGTTAATTCCAGTAGCCCCAGCCTTCAATGTATCTACATGGTTCTGAATCTTTCCACATCTGTCCTTTATCCATTATGCTCACCCTCACCCGTCAGCATTCTTTATGTGTCTCTTTACTCTTTGGTGGTTGTCTCTGACCTCACTAGGAAGTATAGCAGTCTCTCTCCCTCTCCCTGTCAGGCAAGTCATAATCATGGAAGGATATCATTGCCAAAAGGGCTTGGAGGGGATGCAAATTAGCAGGGAATTCCCTGCTTTGTTAATTCCAGTAGCCCCAGCCTTCTCCTTGTCCCTGTCCCTGTCCCTGTCCCTGTCCCTTTCCCCCTCCCCTTCCTCCTCCTTCTCTCTCTCCTCCTTGTTCATGTGTCTATGTGCTCATGCATGTGGAGGCCAGAGGCAACTTGAGGTACCATATTTTGGATTTTCATTGGTCTGGAACTCCCCAATTGGGCTAGACTAGCTGGTCAGCTGGGCCCAAGGCTCCTTCTGTCTTGTCCTCCTGAGGCTGGGATTACAAGCACACACTACCATGCCTAGCATTTGTATATGGATTTTTGGTATTGAACTCAGGTCTTCATTCTTGCAAAGCAGACACTTTATTGGCTGGGCTATCTTACGTGCCCCAAGTAGTTCCTTCTTATCTGTAATTTGGCTTTATGTAATGTCAGTTGCCTTTTACCAACTATAATTCAAAAACGTCAGAAGGAAAATTTACAAATGAACCTAAGTGTATTTTGAATTGTGTATCACCTCTGTAGACTAATCTAATCCCCTCTTGTCAAGATGTGACTTAGTGAGGATGTGCTCTATCTCCTAGGGTATTCAGATAGCTATGCAAACTGCCTGTGAGAGACTTAGTATCCATCCTGGATATGCTACTTGAGCAGGAACACCGAGGGCCCATCTGCCTCTAGAGGCAGTCTGAAAAGGGCATGGTGTGGTTATCTGTGTAGGCATCTTGGTTTTCTTACTACTCCCCTTGTCCTCTTGTCTCTCTGCTTCTCATCTCAAACAGCTCAGTAAACTTCTATCAATCACAAACCATACTTTATTTCCATCCCTTTATCTTCCCAATGATAGGAAAAAGCCCACTGTCCACTGGGTCAGCAAGCAGCTGCCTAACTTCTGTTCATCTTTTCTCTTTCATTTAGCCATGCCTTTAACTGAGGATTAATGAAGGGCAATATTAAGTACACTCCTATAAAGCTGACACAACAAAACATTATTTCTTTAGGACATAACCATGGAGCAGTCATTGTGTTTAACAGGTGACATATATTACACTTGATATACTCACAGATACATCTCCATCTACACTGATGCTTTAAAAAAAAAGACTTTCTCAAAAGTTACAGGGTTGGCAAATGGAGGAAATGTTTTGCCTTTCATTTTCTGGTCACCATCCAGGATGCCTATTAGTAGATTTATCTTTAGTGACAGGAAAACTGGAAAAGATGGACATGTAAGTAAACGTATCACGGAGGAATCAGAACAGCTAGCACTTGTAGTTATAGAAATCAGGCACACATAATTTTATGAGATTTGTAGTAGCTTTCATACCATGTCTCAGAATCATTTATGTAGTCTCAAATATAGAGTGCTCATTATGAGCTGGGTACCATACCTGGCTCAGGGGAACAATGATTATGTTAGATGACAGTTTTCTATTGTTGTGACAAACACTGGAGAGAAACAGATTCAAGGGGTGAAGATGGATTTGGGATCACAGTTGTAGAGGATTCAGTTCATAGGTGTTTGGCCCTGTCACTGTGGGCCTTCACTAAGGCAAATCATCATGATAGCAGGAAGGGGGGCAGCCTCATGGCTGGATGAAGAAGGTAGTAGCAGCAAAGGCCTGACCATGCTTTTGCAGGATACTCGCCAGTGAATTTTGCTTCCACCTCATCCCAACATTCCACTGTTATACTTCCCAATAAGTCATTCAAGTTTTGAATCTATCAATGGGTTAAACCATCTAGGTAGAGCCAATTATCTTTGGAGAGGCATCACAGAGATGCACTAAACTTATGTTCTGGGTGTCTCTCAGCCCCCCCCCCCCAAGTTGATTCTTAAGATTAACCATCACAGTAGTGGAGAACATGGAGCCATTGATATTTATGCAGCTTAGACTCTCACTGCCACCCTATTGTATTTGGCTGAATTTTGCCATTTACTTAAGGAGCTCATACACATTAATTCCTATGGACAGGGTGTAGATAGAATCACATAATGAAGTCATGAGTCCTTGTTGTCTGCTTTTGTGGGATTCTTCCTCCATTAAAAGCTAAAATAATCATCACATTTTATAATTACCTTGGTGTTAAAGTGGATATACTAGTAGTATAATGAAACATTTTTTCTTTGATCTAAGAATAAATAAATAAATAAGCATACAAATAAATAAGACCATTTTCACGAACTTGCATAATTCTATGGTCCCTGATGCTGTGGCAATGGTGCCTAATGGATACATTGTTTATACATCTAGGTGCCAGATGAGTAAAAGCTATTACTGACAAGAATGCCAAGCCCAATCCCCCTAAAAAACCCCAAATCAAACCAAACAAAAAACCCCACAACAGCAACAGCAAACCAAAACTCAGACCAAGCCATACCAAGCAAACAAACTAAAACAACCCCTCCCCCCCAAACCAAACCTAGACAAGTTACATTCTCCTTGGGTGATTATGAACTGTCAGTGACTTTTGTCAAGAGTTGAAGACTTTTGCTTTTGACTGCTCTAATCATCACTCAGCTGTCATTTGGTAATTGCCTAATTATATTATGTGGTGATAAGTGAAGTTTTAAGCAACAGCTCTCCCAAACCCCAAACAGCTGTGATTGAATTTGTTTTTGATACTTTATTTAATTTACAATTACATTTGTAAAGTCCTAATTAGTCCAATTTATCTAATGACCCCATCACAAATTATAGAAAAATTTCCAAGTTTTTTTTTAAATTATGCACGAACAAACACCATAATTTTAGAAGGGTCCAAGTGAAACGGGCATTCACATAATTCCCACCCTCCAATCCCAGCCAAGTATTTAGAAATATGCCCCAGCCCCCATAAAAATGTTCTTAATGAATACGGAATGTTTCTTCCAAAAGGTTGAATGCACGTAGTAATGTTGAGATGTATCTTTCTCTTCAAAAGCCTTGAAATCTAGCTCTTGACCTTTTCTTCTGTGCCCAGGATAAATAGAATTCTTTGGATAAACTGAATGACGTTAGAACTGATCCTGAATCAAAGGTTAAGTTCTTGTAAAGACACAATTGGATTTTTGCTTAATCTGGAAAAAGTGCCTTTATCTGTTTTGCTTTTGCCTCTAAATTTTGCTGTCTCTCTTAATTAGATGTACCTTGCAGGGAATTTGTGTTCTTTCTCAGTCTTTTAAGGGGACTGGGTTGGTGACATTTAGAATAATCTGAGTGGGCAAGAGTGGAACGTTGCTGTCCTTCCTGCTCACTGACAATTTGGAGTTCTGAAAAGTCTGGCCGGTGTGATGAAAAGTTTGTGTGCTTAGTGAGATTGGTGTCCAATTGGGCAATCTTCTAGGTCTTGGGCAATGTCCTAGAAGCTTGGCCAGAAGAAGTTCCCATGAGAACATGAATGTTGCCAAGTTTCAATTGGCCAAGACACATTACATGGACAGCCTTCCCTCTGAGCAAGCAGGCTGTTCCACTCCAACTGGAATCTGCAATACGAAGATGCACGAGGGAGAAAGATTAAACAAACCCTTTCAGATTTGCAGTCCAGGTGAATCTTTTATCCTATCTAGTCTGCTCCAATTTTCTTTTGATCACCAACCATTTAAAATATTAGGGAACAGTGGGCATCTTGCAGGTTAGTTCTTAGGCTTGATTAACAGCCAAGGTGCATGCCAGATGAGTGAACCCAGATATCCTTTATATATATGCAAAGTATTAAACCTGTTGGAGCCATTCAAAATTTAGATCTGCTCCATGAGGTTGGCCCTGGCTCAAGTGGTGCCCACCCTTCCTGCAGTTTTTGGGAAATGGTGACAGCTGTGTTCTTCCTGGCTGATTCCGTTTATGAAAACATGAGGGTAAATGGTAGACACTCCCACAGGCCCTTTTACTGTGAATTATTTTCTAGTCACAGCCAAGAATAAAAGGTCCCAATAGAACTGAGCAGCAGTGATCTGCAGCCTACCTCAAATAGGTTGACTATAGGTTTTATTTTAAAAAAAGAACTCAGTAAATTAAAAAAAGTATGTTTGTCTAATTTGAATTTGTAGACAACAATTTTGTCTTTTCATTTATTATTTGTGTGTGTGTGTGGGTGTATGTGCATTTGTTTGAAGCTATGTGTGTATACTTGGATGTATGCATGTGGAGGTCATGAGTCAACATCGGGACATGTTCCTTGATTTTAGAGACACAATGCGTCTCATTGGACAGTTACTTCCTGAGTAGGCTACGCTTCTGGGCATCTGGGCCCTAGGGATGCACTTGTCTCTGTCCTCTTAACATTGGTGCTACAAGTCAACACTTCTGTCTTTTTAACATGGGCTCTAGTGATCAAATTCATGTCCTCAAGCTTGTCTGACAAATAATTTACCCACTGAGCTACCCTCCACCCATTTTTCCTCTTAATACAACTCATTTTATAATAGTTTAACAAATGATTAATGATAGATAAGCACAATGAAAATATATAATTACACCAAGTGAAATTTGCTCCCTAAAGTACATTTTCTAGGAGTAGACAGGGAAATACTGTAAAGTTTGGAGCCCATACAAACCCTTTGGTATGTCATTTTGAAACCTAGTAGTTTATTAGTTGACTGGGTTATTTTTTATTTAAATTAGAAACAAGCTTCTTTTATATGTCAATCTCAGTTCCCTCTCCCTCCCCTCCTTCCCTGCTCCCCACTGACCCCTTGTTCCAATCCCTTTCTCCTCCCCAGGGAGGGGAGGCCTTCCATGGGGGGGGGTCATCAAAGTCTATGTGACAGGGTTCTATGAGAGTAGGTTTTTATGGCTGTTTTTCTATAACTGAATTTCATTGGTTGAATGATATTTGGAGATACAGGCAAGTGGGTCACCATTTTCCTCATAGACATGTACACATTTGGGGGATCAATTTTGGGTTCTATACTATAAGAAGATTAGAAAAGTGACTTTTTCCTCACAAGAAAGAAAACTGATTTATGAGAGAGCTTAAGAGTTCAGTCCTAAGATAGATGACTACAGATTCTGGTACTGTTTGACCTGGAGAAAGGACAAGCCAAAGGGCTTTAAACCACTGAAGGATTATAATTTGCAAGATTTTGGTCTGGATTATGAGACAATTTCCATTGGACCATGTCTCCTATTAGACAATCATCAACAGCTGACCAAGGCTTTAGCTCCCCAGCACTGGGGCAACCTTACCATCTCTTTAGTATACAGTTCTCAGAATGTATTTATTATGTAGTATATAGCTGAAGTCCTCCCTGAGTGATCAACAGATTAAGTAAAAGACATAAGTATTTAGCTTTAAAAACTCTCAGAGTCAGTTCATAAACAAATGGCTTGCTAAAATTTAAGTTTAGGGGATTTTCCTAACAAGATAGATTTACATTGATATACATTACTTACCACATTAAAACTTTTATGTGTCTATTTCTTTTGATGGCTTCATTTTCTATTTCTATCTTGGTGTTACTAAATGATGGAGAAAAGACTGAGAAACAGTAAGGTCTGTGTTACCCCAGGACTAGAGATGACACAGATCTTTGGGTCACAATGGTAGTACCCTGGCTGAGCTTCAAGACACAAGACACATCAAGAAAGGTTTGACTCCAAAACCAGGTGTCTAGTCTTGCCACTGTGTTCTGTGGAAGGCCCAGAAGGAATGCACATAAATTGTGTGGTAGTGGCATCTCACTACTTACCACTGGTGGCTTGAGAAATTGGAATGGTTAAGGTACCTGGGACAGACTGAATTGTAGAATCCCTTGAGCCTTTTCAACTCAAAGTGACCTTGGAGGAGGAAGGGATCTTTAATAAAGATGATACAAATTTACCATGAGGCCAAGAGGCATGTGCCTCAAAGTCAGATTTCACAACAGGAAAGCAGAAGTTTCTTGTGTATACTAATGTATAAAGCTAAGATATTCTACAACATAGCTAATACTCATTGGCTAGGAAGCCATTGAGGGATATTCAAGCACTGGATACAGACAGTGAAATTATAATGACCCTTTCAATTCCCTTTTATGAAATCAGCCATTAACAGCTTCCCTAGCTATTATGTAGGCAGGGAAATTCTAAGTCCTTTCACTCTATCATATGTCGTTCATTTCCCCCTTTGCAAATGCCCTTAAATTTTACCATAATTTAAACTCATTGCAAATATATGATTCCCCAATTCTAACTCTGTAGGCTACATATGGCCTCAATGTCTGCAGCTGTGAAATATGGCAATTGACAGCAACTGTTGAGGGACAGATTGGCTATGAAGTTAATGAACCTCACCATTGGGCTTCTCTCACAATCTTTGAGCCTTTTCTTAAGCCCTTGTAACAAAGTTTCCAGGTTTAGGGGGAAAAAGGGGTTATCTAGTTAAATTTGCATATCAGATTTTTAAGAATAATGTAAGTTTAGTATACGTATATGCCAAATTTTGCATTAGAAAGGCACTAAAATTATTCATTATTTATCCAAAATTTCAATGTTACTGGGAGCACTATATGTTAACTTCAGAGTTGCCTTAGCTGATAGTGACTGTTTTGTTCTCAGGAAGAGATAGCCTGGATGGAATAATCTCTATTCCCTCCACAAAGTCTGGGTTCTTTTATGTGTGGGTCACAGTTTGTTATCTTAATGAACTTAAGGCACTTACATTACAATTATTTAAATTATCATGAGGACTGGAGACATGGTCTGGAGGCCAAGAGTATTTCCTGATCTCTCCCAGAGGCACTAGGTTTGGCCACAAGAACTTAACTCCAGCTCCAGGGCATCTGATGCCCTCTTCTGGACTCCATCAGCAGTGCGATCACCTGCACATACCCCCACACATAATTAACAATAAAAACAATTAAAATTATTGTTGTTGTCATTGCTATAGAGAAACACCACATGGGACCAGGAAAACTGCATTTCATGGGCTCTGCTAATACATATATCTTAAGACGAGCCAAATGTTAAATTGTTTTTTCCTGGGTTAAAATTTTATTTACCTCAGGACCTCTTTATTCGTAGCATCTTTATTAACTTATATTGTGGTTGTTTTTTTTTTTCTTTTCTCTCTGGAGGTCCACCACCCAGTTCTCAAATAAGTACATAGAAACTTGGCTTGGCTTGTTTCTAGCCAGTTTTTCTAATTTAAATTATCCCATTTCTCTTTAACTATGGTTTGCCTCTGGGCTTTTACCTTTCTTTATTCTAAATATCATTCTTTCCTTCTTATTCCATGGTTGTCTGTGTCACTGGGTGGCTGGCCGCTGGCATCCCCCTTCCTTTTCCTTTTCTTGCTCCTTCCTCCTCTTCTCTAGATTTCCCATATTTATTCCTTCTGCCTGTCAGGTCAACCTCTTTCTATCTCCCACTTAGCTCTTGACCATTCAGTTCTTTATGAGACCAATCAGGTATTTTAAAACCCTGTGTAGCTTTGTAGACCAGGCTGGCCTCGAACTCACAGAGATACACCTGCCTCTAACTCCCAAGTACTGGGATTAAAGGCGTGCACCACCTCCAGGCTTAGTGGTGATATCTTGCTTGTACAAATAAAGTTGTCTGAAGATCAGAGGGTGGAGCCCGTCACTAGTTTACCATAGAGGTCTGATGGTTTGTACAGACAGGAAGTAAAATGGCCGAGTGGAAGACAGGATATAGGTGGGAGGAAACAGGAACTTGCTCTCTTTTCTGCTGGGAAGCTAATGAGGTAAATGTGGCTTTGGTTTGCTCCTTCTCTCTGATCTCTCAGCATTTTCCTCTATATCTGACTCTGGGTTTTTATTATGTAGACCAATTAGAACTCAATTTACACAACATTAAAGAATGCAACACATCTCTGCATCATTAAACTATAGATAATTAAAACTTGGTCTCATCTGTCTTCTAGGGAGGCAAGAGCATTAAATGATTTCTGGCATTTGGGACTTTTACTAATAATGTTTCTCATAGCAGTTAACACACCTGGAGGATTTCCTATGTGCTGGGTTCTGCAATATAGGACTTTACTCCATTATCTCACTAAGTTCTTACCACCAGCTATATTACTTCATCACATGTTACTATTATTTCCCTATTATACAAATGGGACACTGAGTGGTTTAGGCACTTCTCAAGGTTATAAAGCCAGATCACTATGGAAAATCTGGTTGAAAATATCAAAATGTGAGCTAGGGAGATGGCTCAGTTAGATCAAACTTGAGTTAGATCAAGTACAGTGAACTGTGACTGCAATCCCAACACTAGGGAGGCAAAGACAGGAAGATCCTTGGGGCTTGCTGGCTAGCCAATCTAGCTGTATCCGTGCCATCAAGATGTAGAAAGAAACCATGCTTCAAAAATAAGGTGGAGAGCTGGAGATATAGATGAGCAGTTAAGAGCAGAAAATCCACTTCCACACTCACATGGGGCAGTTCCCAGCTACCTGTAACCTTAGTTTCAGGGCATCCAGCTCCCTTTTCTGACTTCTGTGGTCTCCTGCATGTTCCTAGTGCACATACATACACTCAGGCATATGCACACACACACACATTAAAGAAACTAATGGATAAGGTAGAGAGGGATTAAGGAAATCATATGATGGTGATCTCTGACCTCCACGTGAATGCAGCGTGTACTTAGCTGTACACTCATGTGCACACACAAATACACAAGAAAGAAAAGATCAAAACCGACCTGTCATGCTTTTCATTTTAGAATTACCAACTTAATGCTATCATAAATCAAACCCAAGACAAAGGCTACCTGTACTTAAATCCTGAACACATAGCTCACTCACACTGTTTCAACTGTGTCTCGCTGAAAAAATTAGACATAGAAACAGCATCTGTGGCAAGAGGATGTAAAGATTGAGGAGGTGAGGGCCACATTAACAATGACATGACCACCTGTGCATGCTTGCTACGTGCCAGTCGCTGTTTCTGAAATGAGTGAATATATCCACTTGCCTAATTCAGATCATAGTCTATGAAAATGAGGAAGCCAAGCATATAGAAGTTTAATAACCTCACTAAGGTTATGCGGGGAGGGTGTAGCAGAGCTGTGATATGAACCCAGGCATTCTGTTCTTGGAGTCACCCATACCATACTGCTTTTAGCATTGTCAGCAGAACCCTTAGTGCCATGCATGTCCACATGGTGAGTCACCAGAAAGTTCACCATTTAAGAAAATAATTCTGTAGCAGAACCTACACTAGGATTTGGCGTGTATTATTTCAGAAAGTTCTCCTGATTATTTCTATGAACCTGATTTTATATGTGTAGACCTCAAAATATTAAATATTTTGTCCCCGTGTCATAGTCCATGTATTTGGCTTTTGGTGACAAACATGTACTTTGTCTTTGTTGGCTCCCTTCCTCCTCCAATACCTGTAGGGTGTATTTGCAATCTGCAAGGGTATATTTGACATTTTTAGGAGCAACAGTCCCAGACAGTGGTGTGTTTTCAACACAAGCCTATTACATTTCCTGTGTCTCTCAAATGGCTTCCTTGTAGTCTTTTTGATACTTGTTTAGGTTTGGTTTCATGGAAAATCAATTTCATGATCGTGTTTTACTATAACTTCCTTTTTTTCCTTTTCTCTCCTCTGATCAAACACAATCTGTCTCCAATCTCACTGGGACCATTGGTGTGGCAGAACCACTTCCCATTTCGGTGTTCTGTTGTGCCTCATATTGGGGTGATCCATCAGGCAATCAGCCACAGCAAGATGCTAAATGCCAGATGGTACTTTGTGAGCAAGGATCATCCTTTGAACATCTGTGGCCAGTCCTGAAAGAGGAAATGCCCTACTGTGTAAAGCATCTGGGCTGAAAATTAGTCACAAGGAGTGATGCAAAGAAAGAAAGTTGCTCCCAAAGGAACCAGGTGGCATCCTGTGAGCTCAGTGATGCGCTTGGTACGTGAGGGTGGGGATGTTGGGGTGCATTCTCCAAGGAAGAACTCATTCACTTTGTGTTCTTCTTTTGCCTTTTGTAGTTCCAGTAGCAACACAGGGTTTTCTAGGATTGTCTGACTCCTCTGTTGCTGACATAAAAACAACAACAACACCAACAAAATCAACTGGGGAAGGAAAGCGTCCATTTGGCTTACAGGTTGCAATCAATTATCTAGGGAAGCCTGGGTTAGAAAATGGAGGCAGGAACTGAAACAGAGATCGAAGAGGAACACTGCTTGCTGGCTTGCTTCCTGTAGTTTGCTTTCTGATCTTTCATACAGCAGGCCCATCTGCCTACACTAGAATAACCCCTCTCACAAGAGGATGTTTCAGAGATATGACCACAGGCCAATCTGATAGAGGTAATTCCTCAACGAAGAGTTCATCTTTCCATATGTTAAGCTGACAAAACTGTGACGGTCTTCATTTGTTTTATTTGACCTTGTTTTTATGTGTGACTGTTTCGCCAGCATGTAGCACGTCATGTTCATGCAGTTCCCACAGAGGCCAGAAGAGGGAGTCAGATTCCCTGAAACGGGAGTTACAGGCTGTTGTCAGCCACCATTTGGTTCTGGGAGCTGAACCTGCATCCTCTCCAAGAGCAGCAAGTGCTCTTAACCATGGAGGCAGCTCTTCAGGCCAGCCTCGGTCTTCAATTAGTCAAAGTCAAAGCATTTAGAGAAGACCTGATATAGGAAAGCCATTGTGATATATGCATTGTATAGACAATGTCCAGCAGAGGATCATCACCTCTAACGGGTACAGGTAAACAATTGGGTCTAAATGCTTTTGTTCATTTTAAATGATTCAATTCATTAATTTATTCACTAACTGAAAGTTTTGGTATTGAATACTTAGTATATATTGGGTGTCTCAGCAGTCCTAGACTAGTACTGAAGGCCTGGAGAGTTCTGGAGAACGTCCTGGAGGAGAGTCAGTTGTGGGAAGTCTATGTGGGAAGGCTGAAGAAACTGAGTTCTGACGTCAGCAGAGAAAGGAAGCAGCAACAGGGTTGATGAACTTGGCAGCACATAGTGAAGGCAAGCAGTCTAAAAGCAGAGACTTTCCCTCAGATTGTCTATCATCTGGATGCCACAAGTACCACCCCAATTTAGAGTAGCTCTTTCCACTTCCAATAACCCAGTCAGGAACATCCTTCAGATGTGTTCCCAGTAGCTGATACTTTAGTTGATTCTAGATCCAGATAAGCTGACAACCATCATGATTTGAAAAGTCATGGGTCTAAAATGGGGCTGGGCTGTAGGTCAGCTGTTACAGTTCCTAGCAGATATGAGCCTTTGCTTCCTAAAGCAGGTGTGATGGTGCACATCTGCAATCTCAGTTCTTAGGGAGAGGATGTATGGGGAGTGAGAAGTTCAAGGTTGTCCTTGGTTGTCTAGTGAACTTGAGGCCAGCAAGGGTTACATGACTCCCTGTGTAAACAAACATGTCTAAAATAAGCTTTACTGGTCCAGTACCAAAGAGTTGGCAAATCCATGCTTCCACTAGACTCTGACTGACAATTTGCTTCTTTTGAAAGGCCCGCTGCCTCTCTGTCTCCCCCCTGCCTATGCTGATGCTGGGTGTTCTCTCTGGAGCAGGGCAGAGCCAGGATACGGCCAGGGGCTGGAGAGTGCAGCGCGGGGCGATAATTGTCCGGGAGCTGCGAGCTGCCGCAGAGCCGCCCTGCTTCACCTTCATCCTGCT
Organism: Cricetulus griseus; assembly: GCF_003668045.3. Lineage (NCBI taxonomy): Eukaryota > Metazoa > Chordata > Mammalia > Rodentia > Cricetidae > Cricetulus > Cricetulus griseus. Next base: position 37,701,646 of record NW_023276806.1, read on the forward strand.
GTCCCTGCCCCCGCCGGCCTCCACTTCCCCCGGCTGCCGTTTTCCCTCCCAAGCCGGTTCACCCAGGCGGGGCTGCCCTGGCACCGCGCCGGGGCTGGGGCCGAGCAGGGAAAGGGCACCCCTCGCCCCCACGCCCCCCCCCCGTTGAGAAACACTCCGTCCCAAGGTCTCCGCCCCCAAGGTCAGCCACCTGGGCGCGGAGGGAGGAATCAAGTCTGTTGTACCAGACACCAGACCTTGAGAATATGCTGATCTGGAATGGCTCTGTGCCTCATTTGAACCATCAAATAGAATCCCTGCTCCTAGCTTGCGCCTTTTTCCCTATATAAGGACCCCTTTCCCTTGGCTCGGCGCGCTTGGCCTCAGAAAAGCTAAGTCGCCCCGGGTACCCGCGTCTCCAATAAAGCCTCTTGTTTTTACATCCAGTTCGTGGCCTCGCTGATTCCTGGGTGTGAGTCTCCCTCTACAAAAGTACCTCTTCAGGGGTCTTTCACTTTGACTCTTCAAGATTCCAGAGACCTATTACATTCCTGTGGCTTCCTCCATCTCTAGGACTAACACCCACACATCTTTAAGGTCCTGACAAATTTCTCTCAGTCCCAGGCTTTCTGTTCTCAGTGTCACATCACCTAACCGCTGTGCTTCTGATTCTCCTGCCTTGCTGTCTTATAGGACCCTGGTGACTGCTCTGAGTATTTGAGATAGCTAAGAATAATCTTTCCACTTACTTCATTATGATTAATCACATGTACAGAATAGCTTTTTACCAAGTGTATTCTGTTTCAAGGGATGCTGTAACAAAACTCAATGCTTACAGCTTGAAATATAGCTGTCAACAAGCCCTTCCTTGTCACAAGGTTCATCAGAATCCTCCCTTATTCTTGCTACCTTCTGGTAGTGTATCTATCTGGTGGCATTCCTGGACTCACAATCACATTGTTCTACTCAAGGGTTGACCTTGGGAATCTCTGCTTTGACGCCATCATTTCTTATGTTGCCATCAATTATATTGACTCTGGGCCCATCACAGCTACTCTATCTTTACTTCAGTACACATTCAGAGAACATGTTTCCAGTAGCATTATAAGCACAGATAGCAATGGTTAGGACTTTAGTATATTCTCTGGGGGCATAATTTAACTCACAAGATCATATAAGTTCCTACCATCTGAAATAATCTCAGGTTTCAATAATTAGAATGTAAATGGCTTGGATAGAGAAGATGAATCATTCTACTATATATTTATAGATTGTAGATGATAAAATGAATTGCCACAGAGGGTAAGAGATGAGCCGGTGTTCCCAGCCAGGGTCTGAGCTGAGTGTAGAGTCTATATCTATTGGTTTCCTGCCTTGTGTCACTTCTACCTGTGTGTGTAAGTGCTAACCCTAGTGTCACATGGAAGTGTCCTTCAGTAGAAATGGAAAATTGCAGAAATTTCATTAAAGTCATTGACATGATAAAGATTGAAAATTTTCAATGACTTTTATTTTTAAAGCAAATCCCATGGTCTGGCTTTCTGGCCTTGAGGACCTCACCTTTTAAATTTGACCCCACTTCCTCAGCTTTGAAGGATGATTCCTATACAAATCCAAAATGAAATTGGCTAATGCCTAATTAAAGGCTCCTCATCAACCATATGAGTGCTGAGCGCCACAGAAGGCATAAGAAATACTTGTGCTAAAAGCTGCTTGGCAGATCGTGGGCGTGGGTGTACAGGCAAGAATGGGACAAACTTTACTGCAGGTTGGCCCCTGAACTCCTCTTCTGCAGTTCAAAACACTTAAAAGTTGGCTTCTGTTTGATGATAGCATTTAACATCTAACGCCGTATTCTTTCTTTAGCACTGATGACTTCAAAGGAAAAAATAGAACTTTGTAGGCTTGTAAGCTTTCCCTGCCCTTTCACTAATTTCCATTTGTTCTTAAAACTCTCAACATTTTTATTTAACTAATAAAGAATGCATGAAATACTTCATCAGATTCACATACTTCATGGTATAGCAACCCCTTGGCTTATTAAGGAAAGGTGAAAAAGTAAGACATTGATATCTTTCAAAACCCCACAAAGATCAAAAAGTCCTGCCTTTTAAAGAAAGGGTCAGGCAAGCTGTCTTCTGGGACCCAGGTCTCTACAGAGTTGGGAGATTTGCTAACATCGGAGTGAGTCATGATCAGAACAAAAGGGCTGACTTTGCTGTTGCTTAACACCAGGTAGTAGGCAAGTTTGGAAATGTACGCTTGGCCTTTTCTACTGCTAGATTATGGCTATCCAGTGAAAGGCATTCTGTTATGGAGGAGTCCATATTCTCTTCAGAAAGGCATTTCTTTTTGTGCAGAAGAGGAGATATGTTTTACAGATTTATGCACTGAGATGTGGACACTCTGGTTTGATCCTATCCAACTCAGCACTCCCATACTTTTCTGGAGGACTTGGACATTGTATTAGACTGTTTTAACCTTTGACTCCATGCTATATATGTAAGACTATATAGGTCTTTAAGGAATTTATCATCATATGAATGTTAAAGGGATAATCTTATCCCCACTTGTGCTACATAAGTATGGAGACATCTGTGGAGATTGTCACTTCTTTGTACTATAGTTTACTGTGGATTTGACACAGCTACATGGGTCATAATGGGAAATGTATGCTTTGAAAGATGGAGTGATGAGCAAGTCCAGATCTGAAGGCTGTAGCTTGTGAAGTTTACCTTCACAGCGATTCTCGACAATAAGGAGATATTATTTTGTGATTAACTTATAGCAGTGATTAACAAGTTATGCACCCCACTCCTGCAAAATCTGATCCACAGAGGGCCAAATAAATCCATCATTTATTACTCCTGGCTTTTGGCATCTAAAAAGAGTTGAATAATAGAAAGGGATAGAATTTTCTCACTAGAATCTGAATTTCTAAGGCTATGTGGGGTATGGTGGTATTTTGTTTCAAATAGTAGAAAGCTGTTAGCTTGCTGCTCAATGTCTAGCTCACCAACCAGCACAACCTCTTGCAGAGCTGGATCCAGCTGTCATCTACTTACTCAGAATTTCCATTAAAAAAATCCCCAGATACATATATACTCCCTGAAGATCAGGACATACTTGCTTAAGTACTACCCTGCCATAAATAGAAAGCAATTGTTCATGGAATACAGCAATAAATACAAGAATAAATAAATAGTTTAGAAGCAGCATGCTGTCTTAGTGGTTCAACTGAAATCCCAGGCTTTTGTCATCTTTCTCCCTTCCCATGCTGAACAGGTAAAGCCATTATTCATTGACCTTAAAATCACAAAGTAGCTATTATACTGTGACTTATAGCTTGGAGGAAAGGTGAAGGGCAGAGCACTGTGTTGGTTAATGTTCTAGTACAATGACAAAAGATCTAAGATAAACAATTTTAAAAAAAGAAGAGAGATTCCTTTTGGCACTCTTTTCACTGGTTTCAGGTCATTGTAATTTTGCTCTGTTACTTTGGGGCATGAGGCAAGGCAGAACACCATTTTGGGGTAGTGTGGTAGCAGAGCTGCTCATCCCAGAAAGAAACCAGTTTCCTTGCATGCCCTTCAAGAATAGAACCCGATAATGACCTAGCTTCCTCCCTTCTGGCCTCAGCTCTTAAAGATTATATTGTATCCCAATATCACCACAGGATGACAAACAGTTCTTTAACAAATGAGCCTTTGGAGAATATTTAGGATCCAAACTATAACAGGCAACTTTAAAAAGATAAAACAGGGCTTATTTGTTTGTTTTGGAAGTGAAGAGACCCTCCAGGAATCCAACCCCTCATTGCTCATCACTGTAGCACAGGGCTAGGTTGAACACATGGGGACTAAAGGCACAGGACAAGTTCAGTGGGTTGTTTGTCTTTGTTAATGCATTTTGATAGAGAAAAGATTAAGCAAGCAAGTAAGGTTGGAAATAAATGTATATAGGTTTCTTCTATATAAGATTTCTCCAAGATTTTCAAGAAAAGATACGCTGCAAATCTTCCAGACGGGTATATAATCATATAATATTTCCACTGACTGGATCACAGAACCTCCATTTCCAGGAAATGGGGTTCCTTTTGAATCAAATGACAGCACTTACAAAAAGTAGACTGATGTAGTGTCTCTTGTCAATTATTCAATTCTTGTTGGATTTCTAAAACCCAGAGTTATGTATAATGCATATATTTGGCCTTTTGCGGACCAGATTTTATGAATGGGCTATAACTTGTTGGCCACTGTCTTTGAGTTAATCACAACAAAAAATTAATACAACAATAATAATACCTACTGGTAGTTATATAACATCCATTTACAAAAATTTTAATATATTTCAATATTTTATATCTAATAAAGTATATTTACATGCAATATGAAACATATGATATACACACACATTATCTTCTGATTTAATGACATGGTTTTATTGTTTCTTAAAAACCTAGAGTGCCATGCTACAAAATTTTCTGACAAACAGAAATGGTAATCAGTGCTGGAGACACTGTATGTAGCTATATTAGTCAGGATTCTCTAGAAGAATTGAACAGATAGAATGAATATATTTATATATGTAAGTGTATATGAATATACATGTATATAAACATTAAAAGGACATTTGTTAGAGTAGCTTATAGTCTGGCTAGTTCAGCAATGGCTATCCAATGAAAGATCAAGAATCTAATAGCTGTTCAGTCCATGAGGCTGGGTATCTGAACTGGTTTTTGATCTGTGTTAAAGTCATGAAGAAGTTGATTCTAACAATAGTGAATAATAATAAGAAATGCCTCAGCAGCAGAGAGAGAAACTTACCAGCTAGAGTGAGGGCAAGCAAAAGAACAAAAGCTTCCTTCTTCCATGTCCTTTCATGTGGACTGTCACCAAAAGGTGGCTTGGATTTAGTATGAGTCTTCCAACCGCAGATGGTCTAATCAGGAAAATCCCTCACAGGCATGCCCAGCTGCTTGGGTTTCAGTTGATTCTGGATGTAGTCATTTTGACAACCAAGATTAGCCATCACAGTAGCTAATTTTGTAAACATGTTAATGCCTTAATCTGTGGTCTTTTTCTTTGAGGATGCCTTGAGAATGCCTTAATTTCATGTTTGTTTCACTGTCTGTGTATTTCATGTGTGGGGGTTGTGCACGCCTGCTGTGGACATGCATATGAAGGCTACAGGTAAGCTTACAATTTTGTTCCTCATGTGTCATCCACCTGGTTCAGTTTGAGTCAGAGCCTCTCATCGGCCTAGAGCTTGCCTGTGAGGCTAGATGGTCTGTTCGGTGAGCCCCAGGGCTCCATCTGTCTCTGCCCCTCCAGTGCCAGGTTTGAAAATGTGTCACCAAGTTTGGCTTTGTTACATGGTGTTTGGGATGCAAACTCAGGTCCTCATGCTTTCACAGTAGGTACTTTGCTGACTGAACCACATTCTTTATGTGCGCCTTATCCTAAGAAACAATAAGCTCGTCCATGTGAGGTGTGCCTGTCTATGTGTCCTCGATGCCATGCACAAGGCACAGCAGTGGATGAGGCAGGTTCTGTGCTAACAGGAAAGTGGGAGGCAGAGATGGGGGCAGCAGAGTGACTCTACACTTGCTGGGCTGCTCCTGGAGTATCAGGGTCATTGTCTTCTTGCTCACATACATTCTGTCTCCACTACTTCAGTGAGCCATCCATTCTGCCTCTGCTGGTATTTTCCATCATGCCACTGCAATGAGAACAGATCCCAAGGCGACCACAATGATGTACCTGTGGATTGAGTTCAGGCCATTAAATGCCATCGTGTGACCTATCTAATGTCATTATAGTCTAGCGTCAGCAAAGCAGAGAAATAGAGGGGGTGGAAATGACACAATTACCAATGTGTGTGTCCTCAGACTTTGAAAGAGCCTGAAGGAAGTGTCTGTAAGAGATGATAAGCACACACACACACAATCGCACATTGAGAGTCGCCCATTGGGGAGGAACATTGCAAACTGTACAAAAAAGGGAATTATGAAGCTGAGGTTTCAATTGGAGAAGGGCTGGGTGTACCCTCTGCAGAGTCATCTACAACCAAAAAATTTTTCCCCTACAGGCTTATGGAAGAAATTTTGCAAAGCCAGAAAGAGAAGTGTTGGAAATCTCAGGTCCTCTGCCACGGTGTGGAAGACAGTTTGTGACTTATACTTCTTGTGTTTTGCTTAGGCATTACAAAGAAGAAAAAGAATCCTGTTGGACCACCAGATGGGCTGCAGCACACACTCAATAAGGCACAAAGCACAACAGGTCTGTGTATAGGTGTATTTTTGTTTGTTTGTTTGTTTGTTTTTTTTGCAGTATGGAGCACTGAACTCAGGGCCTCTGCCATACTAAGCAAACACTCCACCATTGTGTTATAGCTACACCTTCTTTTTAGTTTTTGTTTTGAGACAGGGTTTCATTAATTTACCTAGGGTGGCCTCAAACTTATTCTATAGTTCAGTCTGACTTTCAGTTTGCAATCCCCCTGCTTCTGTCTCCCCCTCAGCTGTGATTACAGGTCTGTGTCACAAGACTCAAGTCACTGACTTATTGAGTTCACCATATCATGGGTTTGTTCACTGTACAGTAGTATTAGTATTAGTGCTATTAGTACAGTAGCATTAGTAGTGATGACATGCTCATAGTTTGTTTTGGAATATTTCCCCTAAAAAGGTGCTTCAGGGATTTTTAAATAATTTCTTACCTCTGCAGATTTCCCAGGTAACACATTGCTGGATTCATTGTATTAACTGCTTTTTTTTAGCATATATGCAATTTATTTATCTTTAATTCATTGGCAGAATTATTGTATTAGGTCTCACTTCTTAGAGGAAGACTTCTGCAAAATGTCCACTTACGGCTTCTCATAATTTTGTATTAGTCACTCTTGTTATCGACTCTTAAAAATAGGCACAGGGACTTTGGACAACCCTATGCCTTAATATTATTTTAAAAATGCCTCTCATTTCCTCTCTAATTAGCTGCAATCAGGAAGGCTAGTTGGTGGACACATGGTGTCATAGCTCTGTGAAAAGCTGCCTGATGGCTATAAACATGGCCATATGTTCTCTCTGAAACGTGGCTGTGATCACCTGCGACAGGGACAGCTGACAGAAGAGCTGTCTCTTCCTCCTTGAGAAACTGGGAGGAGCACAGCATTCCCCACTAACTGCTGCTGCTTCTGCTAAATGGCCTTTGCGTGTTAGCTTCAGTTCTGCCCAGCGTATGCCTGAAGAGGCAGCCATTTACAGAGTAGATGTAGTGCTTTCCCCTTTAAGGTGGCGATACCTTAATTGGACGGCCTCCTTTGGAAGGCAGGAGGCACGCAGGTTGCACAGGTTTCTAAAACTAAGTCGTTATCAAGGACGAGGAGAAAAAACATCAAAATTTTCACAGTGCATGTACAAGAATTTCTCCGCAAAGTTCAATAGATTTGCCCTGAACTGGTACAGCTTATAAAACCCTTGAGCCTAATTGCTTTTCCTGCATTTGGGCGAGAAAAATAGCTGAGTCGCACCAGGGTAGAAAGAAGAGGTCTGGAAGAAAGTATCTTCTTAAGAAAAGCTTCCAGTGAAAATTTCAATCAATATTTTTAATCCCAAAAGATGAGATAAAATATGATATTGTGTTCTGGCAATGAGAGATTGGGGACAGGAGAGCAGTTTCAGAGCCAAGCTGATGAGGGGATATAGAGTAACTACGAGCCTCAGCCGGAGCATCTCATAGACTTCATGGAAGGGTTGTGAGGCAGCACATGTGGCTTTCCCGTCCAAGCAGGTGAGGCAGAGGCATGTGAGAGACACATAATGTACTTCCTGTCTCTCCATTTAGCATCACTTGACTGTTTATTAAAGAGACCCAAGGAAAATTGAGAGAAGGCACCGATCCCCTTTCACATTTAAAAAGGATTTTCGTTACTAATTGTGGAACCAGGTTTTCCACCCTGATTCACATCATGTATAATATTGAAGGCCTACTTTATTGCTTTTTCAATGTTTTGGAGGCTTTGTTAAAGCAGGCTTTTCACCCTTTACCCTTAGTTTTTGCTGTTTTTTTTTTTTTTCACCTTGTATGCACCACACAGGCTATTAAACTGTGAGCTGGCTGGTGATTGATCTCTTTAATAAAAGCAACTTCTTTAGTAAGCAAAGAGTGATAAAGATAAACAAATGTACTGGTTTGTCCAGCGCGTTGGAGATTATGGCATCACAGGGCACCGAGAAAGCCTATTAACAGATAAGTCAGATGAAACCCATCAATTCTAATTTCAGTAAGTTGGGAACCGTTCGCTTTAAGTTAATTTTACCCATGTTTTCTCTTCATTTGTAATACTTTGTAGGTTTTAACAGAAAAATATTTAATAGTGTGCTGTGTAGTCCATAGATAAACGATGGGGGCAATTTCTCCACCTAACTGCTTGTCAAGCCCTTTAGCAAGGTACACGCTGCCCAGCAGTTTATCATCTCGATTTCTAGATTGTTGTGGAAGATCATTGAGAGGCCTGAGACTCCCCGGAGGACTGTGCTCTAATCCTGTCATTTTTTAAAATGCTGGAAAGTGTAAGGTTACATGGAAAGATGATTTTACATAAGGCTTTTCTTTAGCTCGTCACAATAGTGCTTGCTTTCCATGGTAACCACTGTTTCCATGGTACAGGCTACAGCTCCTCCAGAGCTGCAGAGCGCCTTTCAGAAGATGCTTAGCCACCCACATGTGTGAGAACACACTGCCCCCACTTCCCTCCGCACCATTCCCTTCCCCTTCACTCTGCTCCCTCTCCCCTTTCTTCTTCTTGTCTAACCCACCCCTCCGCGTGAATTTCCAACAGGCATTCACTAACCACAGCAAAGCTCATTTTTCAAATGAAGTCTGCTTTCCTCCCCATTATTCGATCAGATAAATAATAACTGATGTGGCTTTCTGGAATGATCTGGAAATATAACAAAAGCCTGTACTGTCCTCCATGACATGGATTAACAGGATAAAATCTTGAAGGGAAAAATTGACAGGGAAAAACATTCAGCTCTCCCCCAGATTTTCTAAATTTATTCCCATTCCTTAAGCCGAGCTAAGTCCATGCTCTGCATCATGTTGGATGCTAAGACATGTAAAAAAAATTTACACCTGTGGGGCCCTTGGATTCTTTTTGGTCATTGGAAAGAATATGATTTACTTACAAAATAATTAGTAAGCAATATAACACTGAATACTCAAAATACATTATTAATGTAGGATCACCCCAGTAGTTTCAGGGTTACTGTCAAACCATGCATCTAGTTTTCTGTGCCCTCCCCTTCACTTTTTTTCTTAGGACTGTGGGCATCTGCACACTTTAGGAAGATAACATCCATATAATGGAGAATGACTCCTGGGGTACCATCCGCTTAGTTTTCAAGGACATACCACTTCTGTGCTGTGCTTTTGTTTCTGCTTCTATGTTTGGTATCTCCTCGCACAGCATACATGGTTACTTCACCTGCCTTGAGAAAGTCCAGTGTCATTGGAGTGACTGTTCCTGTATTGTCAGCCTGTCCTGCGGATCTGATGAAACTGGGCCATGACCAGGAAAACAACCTTGGGGCAGGGTGTGGGGTGGCTCAGTGGGTAAAAGCTGATGCTTCGCAATGTGGCAATGAGTTCAAAGCCCCAGGCTCCACATAAAAGTTAGATATGTAGTGCTGCTATAGGGAGATTGGAGATGGACAGAGGAGAATCCCTAAGACTTTTGGGTCATCCAGCCTGGGCTCAGAGCAGAAAAACAACTAAGAAACCCTGTCGCAAATCAAGGTGGCAAGTAAGTACCAAGGCCAGAGGTAGTCCTGTGAGTTCTAAGGGGCACCCTGGTACACACACAGATACACACATAGGTTTACAAACAGGTTCACACAATGCATATACACATGTGTGTGTTCATGCATACACACACACACACACACACACACACACACACACACACACACACACACCATGGTAACCAGTATTTAAATTCATTTCCATCCTGGATATTTCGATTCACATTTTTAAAGATTACATTTCTTCTTTATTATTTTTTTTTTGTGTGTGTATGTTTGCTCATGCACAAGCATGTGGAGATCTAAGTTGGTTCTCTCTGCCATGTGGGTCTCAAGGTCAGGTTTGGAGACAAATGCCTTTATCTACTGAGCCATCTCCCCAGCCCAATATATTTCATTTTTATTAGCTCTTTGATCTTTGCTAAGTTAACTAACCTAACCCTTGAGCTAGGGCAGAAAAACAGCTTTGACAGAAGGGTAGGTGTATATGTTTCTATTGGGGCAGCCACTGTGGCATACTGATGTTCTGAGTGAAGGGTGGCTTATTTACTCATGTATCCAACTGGTGGTCATTAAGTTTAACAGTCCAGTAATTATCTGGATATGGCAGCTATACCAGGATTAATTTTTTTTTGCTCTCAGGTATTTGGAATTTACATACTGAAACAGCAGAACTTCATGATGTAAGATCCATCAGAAAAAAAGATCCACAGATGCAGGATGGTTTTTCTTCCACTTTGCTTACTGTTTTGTCAAAAGTTCTTCAAACAAAGCCTGCACATGGTTGGTATCCCACCATTATTTATCAAAAGATTCATTATGATATGGTAAACTTAAACAGAAATGTAATCTACCTGAGATGTAAAGAAATGCTAGCCAGAAGTGATATATAAGAATTCCCTCAGCTGGCCGTTGGTGGCGCATGCCTTTAATCCCAGCACGCGGGAGGCAGAAGCAGGCTGATCTCTGTGAGTTCGAGACCAGCCTGGTTTACAAGAGCGAGTGCCAGGACAGGCTCCAAAATCACAGGATTTCTCAAAAAATAATTAAAAGAAAGAATTCCCTCAAATCTTAGTTCGGTAGCCTGGGACAGCAGGGCAATTCTTGTACACATGGTGGGCTCATTTTGTGTGCAGAATCTTTCCAGTGATATCTCATGTATACATTCTTATATTATTCTTTCTGTTTTTGAGAAATTGATCTGTAAAAAGTGCAAATTGGATTTTTTTGGCTGTATGTGCAAGCTAAAATTAGCCATTAAAGCTAACATTGACTCCTTGACTCTTGGAATTTCCTGAGATTGCTCTGTCCAGCTCCTCAAATGCTTGAAGGCTTCACCATCCACTCACACATCCATTTACTCAGCAGTCACAGATACTGTGATGGGGACAGATTTTAGTTGGGAGACATTAAGTATATCCTTAAATGATCCAGTTGCTGAAAACTTTGGCTCTTGGATGAACTGATGACAGTGGGGGTTTCTCAAATCAGTGGGCCATGTCCAGTCAGCCAGCAGCTAGCCACTCTGGCATAAATCTGTAGAAATCAGCAGTCTACCCATCCAGTTCTCTGTTCCCACCCAAGGGCAACTCAGGGTAATTGTTTTTGGTAAAGAGAAGTGTAAGTAGTCATACCCAATCCATCATTTCATTTCCAAGGAACATTTATTTTCTTGCCAAATGTGTCTAATGCCTTTCATAAAGACTTTTCATCTTTTCCTGGCCAGAAAAATAAGATAGCTGTGTGAAGCAACCAAGGAAGAGCTGAAGCCTGGAGGTCCCCCTGGAGAAGTCTGGGTAATGAAGATGAAAATCACAGATCAGAAGGAATCCAAGGAAGTTTATAAAAGTGCCCCGTGTTAAGTTGTAACCCAAGGCAGTAGCATTAACAACCATGGCCACAGCAATGGCAATGCAAGATCTGGATAGGGTGAAACAAAGGAGAAAATTGTGATGGAGACAAAAACCTGCATGTGTCAAAGATAGAGGGAAAAATTAGCCTGAATGTGATAAGTGAAATATGTAAAACCAAACATCTTCTATGATTTTACACACACATGGAATTATCCAGAGACGGCAAGTGGGTGGCATTGCAAAGTGGGGTCAAGGTGAAAATTAAGGCTAACTGTAGATGGTCACAAGGTAGCCCTTGCTTTTATTTTTACTATTTTCCCTTTTGTACATGTATTTGTGTGTAAATATGTTCATACAGTGAGTGTAGGTGACTTTATGGAGGCCCGAAGGATCATATCCTCTCTGTAGATAGTTATATGTGTCTGTAAGCTGTCTGGCATGGGTACTGGGGACTATTTGGGTATTCTGCAAGAGCTCTTAATTGCTGTGCCATCTCTCTATTCCCCACTCATTTTTAAAGATTTATTTTTTACTTTGTGTATGTCATTGAGTGTCTCCACCTGGTACACATGCCACACAGATGTGGGTACCCAGGATGATGGATGTGGCCATCAGATCCCCTAGAGCTGAACTTAGAGATGGTCATAAGTCACATGACATGGGTGCTGGGAATAGGACTCTGATCCTCTGGAGGGGGAACAAACCCCTTGAGCAGTGAGTAACCTCTCCAGCCCATAAGGAGACAGTTTATATGAGATGAAATATTCTAAAACTCTATCATGGTTGCATGACTTACTGAAAAAAAAAATCAGGTAATTACTTTCCCTGTTAGAAATTAGCGAATGATGATTTCCCCATGGAAGGCTTCACCCTCTCTGGGGAGCAGAAAGATGATGGGATAGGGAGTAGGTGGGAGGGGGCAGGAGAGGAGAGGAGGGAGAGGGAACTGGGATTGATGTGTAAAACAAGCTTGTTTCTAATTTTAATAAAAATGTAAAGAAAAATTAGTGAATGATACTCTGTTTATGTGGATTTTATGGCATATAAATCTTACCTTAAAATGTTAGACAACAACAAAAAACAAGCAGTAAAGGGTGGAAAGGAAATCGTTATGGTTATAGAAGCTTTGCTACTGTCATCGTGAAATAAATTGACCAAAATCTTGTAGCCAGGAGGAAGTATAACATGAATTTTAGTAAGAGAGTATTTGGCTCCACGATAACACTGGATAAATGCAGTGGTAACAGTTGGAGGGCAATAGTAGATTAATGAGAAGGGAATGTTTTTTTATTGAAAAACTTTCCAGTATGTTTTTGATTCTTTACTTAGAAAAGGATCGTGCTGGAAAGCAGTAATATTGAAAGCTTAATTTAGTGATAGAGTGACAGATGGAATCTTTTGAAAAGGCCAGATGAATGAGTGTGATTACCCAGGTAGGATGGGCCAAGGTTGGAGGTATGGGGAAAGAAAAGAAGGGGAGGCATTTTAAAGGCAAAAGCGTCATGCCTTGGTGAGTGACCTTACTGTGTACAAAATGACTTTGTGATTTTACAAAGGAATGTCTTCACAGTAATCTATGGGGATCATACTTTCTTCCATGAATAATCTAATGCTTATTAGTTATATATTTAGTGATACTGTGGATTAAACCTGTGGCTTCATGCAGGCTAAGGAAGCCCTCCACCATTAAGCTACACCCCTAGTTCGAGAGTACCCTGTGTTGCATTGTACTATTGAACACGTAGAAAGCAGTATGAGATCAGCAGAGAAACTTGGGATGTTGGAGATAAGAGCCAAAATACCAGGCATTGTTGTGCATGCCTTTAACTGCAGCAACATGCAGATGCCGGCGGATCTCTGAGTTGGAGGCCAGCCTGGTTTACAAAGCAAGATCCAGGACAGCCAGAGCTACATAGAGAAATCCTGGGTCACAAAACAGCAGCAACAACAACAAAACAAAACAAAACAATTGGGAAATACCTCCGATGGAATTTTGAGTAGAGAAGGAAAATGTTCTTCGGGAAGGTAGTAAGTCTCATCTGGACTTCAGGATGCTGGTGACACATCACCACACATTATGAGCATGGTGTTCTGTTTCAGGCATGTGGTAGTCCGAGATCTCAGTCTTAGGTGATACAAAACCAACCTAAGTGAATCTTTCTGGTTCAAGCTTGTGTCATGTCCATGAACTGATGCTGGTAGTCAAGAAGATTTGTTTTCTTACTCATTGCAACAGAGCCTTGGGCCCAACCTATGGAGACTGGTAAGGTTGGATGTGGAACGTCCATCAAAGGCCCAAGTTTGTTGAAGACATTGTGGGAGTTTCTTGGGTTCTTAGCAAAGCAACAGAAGCAAATCCATGCAAAGCAAGCACATCAGAGAGAGATTGGAGTGGGCCTTGTGGGTCCTGTGACTCAGATTTTAAAGAAGTTGTAATGAGTACTTACGAAATGGATGATATATGCATAAGGTAAGCAGACCACTTTTCTGACTTAAATCATGGCACAAACCAGATCTGCCACTAAAGGTATTTCTACCCATGATGACAACAATGTAAGTGCTATTAGGACATCAAGTCCTCTGAGACTTCAACCCTATTGTTAGTATATGCATTTGGGAGAATAAGTTGTTACCTTGGTTTCTGATAGAATTAGAACAATCTAATTTCAGTTTCAAGAATGTTTAATCACAAGGGACATTCTGATGGTTAGCAGGTGCAGCTACCAATATGTATCTGAAGTTTTCATAGGCTACCTCATATTTGATTCATTGCTTTTGCACTAGTCTGTAGTGGTCTTCTTCTTGGGTTGGCAGAGGCTTTCTTAGAAGCTGTTCTTACATTTTAGTCTGCCTTTATTAAATGCATTAGATATAATGTGTAAAATGGTACTGCTTTTGTACACATTTGGGGGGAAGTTGGAGTGGTGTTGCTTTATGGATGCCAGTTGGAGCCTGCCACAGCTCTCTTCATTGCTTTTCCCAGAGCCTTGACCTCCGTCTTTCCTGGTCAACTTCATTATCTCATACCAAGTTGCATGGTTTTATTTTTCATCCTTACTGTTCTTGATCTTGCAATTTTAATCCTAAAGTTTGTTTCCACAGCAACAGTGTGTTAAAGGCTTGGTAAACAGCTTGTGGTTGCTGGGTGTGTTAGAGGCCGTGGCTATTGAGATCTAATTGAAGGAAAAGGGGCCACTGAGGGGAAGGCATGTCCTTGAAGGGGGCATGGGATGCTTACCTCTCTCTTTCTATCCCATTGTTTCCTGATGATCAGCTCCTTTGCACTTGCTAATGAATGATGAATTATGCTACCACAAACCCAAAACAACAGGAACAAGCAAATACAGATTGAAGCATATGAAACTATAAGCCAGAATGAATATTTTTTCATCAAAGTAGATTTTCTTCTCAGGTATTTGTCACAAAAATGGAAAGCTGGTTAACATAGGAACAATTAGCCTTATTCAAGGCAAAGAAACATAAGGTCTTACTAACAGAAGATGAAAAAGGGACCAAAGTAATCACAATAATGTACGTACCTGAAACTGTGTGGTGTGTATTGTTGGAGTTAATGTGTTCTCTCAAATAGACATTAATGCATCAGTTTTAGAAATGTGGAAATTAACCCTTTGAAATGTTAGGCTGTGCAATGGTGTGTACTCAGATACAAAATCCTACAGAATTATGTTCCTGTACATTGCTTCAAAGCTGCTTCCTCTTGAAATGAATAGCCAATGTTAAAGCAGGTAAACTGTGAAATGAAAAACAGGCACATGTAGGTATTTCCTCTGGGATTTAAATACAGGCATCGGTGTAGGGAGAAGGGAATTGAGAACAATGTGGGACAAAGAAGAAAGAAGTGGTAGCTCAGGTCTGAGGAGAAAGCCTGGGATACTCCAGGTTAACAGCCAGAGTTTCTATGAGAGGCAATAAAGGACTTGTCAAGTAGCTGAAAGCCAAATTGTATGTGGAGAGCAAAATCGTATCCCAAGACACTCAGTTATTTGCACTGCAAGCTTTTGTTTTGAAGCATGCCGTTGCCTAAGACTGAAGCAGAGACAGTAGATAGTAGACAGCACAAGTCAGCCAGCAGCTACACCAAGAAAGTGCCATGGGCATTGCTCTATACGCACCTCCAAATGTAGAGGATGAAACAGCAGGTACAAGTTAGTCTGTGCTATGAGACAGAATGAGCCATGTTTGGACAACCAGCACAGCATACATTCGGACGTAGATGTTGGAGAGGACAGGTCTGAAATAAGCAGGTAGTCACCACAAAAAGACAATTTGAATGTTCAGCAAGGTGTTAATATTGTGAACAAGGGACTTGTACTCAAGGAGTGGTAGAGGAAGGAGAATGGGATCAGGACTTGGAAACACATGGAGTGACTTGTCAAACCAATCCAAGAGGCGGAGTGTAAAACATGAGATGTGATATAGGCGGATGTTCTCCGTGTGAGAGTACAGGGGAATTCTGATGGGCACTGATGCACATGGTCTCCTGTAAAATGTTAGGCAGGACAGAAAACCAAGACATTGGAGATAGTAGCCTCAGATGAATGTTGAGATACCACTTCCTGGCTGTACAACCCGGGCAAGGTACTAATCTGAATGTGGGTAAACTCAAGTATGAAAATAAGTGTACTTACAGGGAAATTGTGGAAACCTTTAGCATGATTTTATATATACACATATGTGTGTACTTACCATCTACCTCTGTCTCTATATCTATCTATCTATCTATCTATCTATCTATCTATCTATCTATCTATCTATATCTAGTCTAATCTATCTTCCTTCCTTCCTTCCTTCCTTCTTCTATCTAATGTATAGTTAAGAGGACAGACTCAGGACACTTACCATACACAGATGCTATATAAATGGTAGCTTATGATCAAACGCTGCACTGTAAAGTTTATTATTGAAAATCTTTAAGATTTACTGAGATAGCTGGACAATAAAATCCCAAGTTCAGGTTCAGTCTGGGGGATCAAAAGGAATAAATTATATTCACAAGACCAAGTTATTTTTTTATTAATTCAAGTTAGGGAACAAGCTTGTTTCACATGTAAGTCCCTTCTCCCTCTCCCTCCCCTCATCCTCATCCCTCCTCCCCCACTCCCAACTACCCCTACCCCATCCACTCATGACTCCCCATGCATGGTAGGGCCCTCAACAGGGGCTCTGCAAAATCTACCAAATCTTCCTGTGCTGGTCCTGGGCCCTTCCCCATGTGTCCAGGGCCAGAGTGTATCCCTTCATGTGGGATGGGCTCTCAAAGTCTTCTTGCACCAGGGAAAAATGCTAATCCACTACCAGAGGCTCCCTGGAGTGCAGAGGCCTCCTTATTGGCATCCATGTTCAGGGGGCTGGATCAGTCTTATACTGGCCTCCCAGATAGCATCTGGGGTCGATGTGCTCTCCCTTGTTCAGGCCAACTGTTTCTGTGGGTTTCTCCAACCGACCAAGTTATTTTTATATCATTTCTTCATATTAAATAACTTTTGCATAGTGAATGTTTGATGTAACAGGAACCATGCAAGTTATCTTTCACCCATAGAACCTAAAGTTGGATGTGCTGGTCCTGGGAGTATCTATCCAGTAGTTTAACTTGCATTTTATTTGATATCTGGATCTCCAATCATTGAATCCACCTGGACCTGCTGATGAAAACAGTAATTGCTTTATGCATTGAAATATATGTTCTATGAATGAGTACCCAACCATCCTTTGATTTGCTCATGTCTCATGGTAGTCTGATCACTGATGTACTCTTCATTGTGTACTATGATCTGTACACTTGAGATGAGATGAAATTTTACATGAGATCTTTTGGCCACACATTATATATATGTTTGAGCAATATGGTTCATATAGTTATGAGAACAACATTCACTGAGATTCATTTGTGAATTGCTCATTCATTCACTTAACAAAATTTATTTGAAACTTCCCATATGCAGAGCACCAACAAGTATTATAAGAGATACATATGGGAAGAATATATATTCTAAGACCTCAATGAATATATGTCTAAAGATATTGCCTATAGAATAGTAGGCTTTGTATAGCTATTAGGCAAACATCTCCCCTTTAAAAGGATTCTGCTATGGAATAGTCCTAATAGCACTTTTATCAACTAGAGAGAAGAAAAAGTCAATGAGGCCTTCCTCTCCCTTCTTTGATATTTGAGCTGTTCTTGGAATGATATTTCATTGCCCTTTGGTAGAGTAGCTCACAAAAGCCAAATAATACTTTGTGCAAACTACAGATATCGCTAAAGGGGTGTGTTTGAAATTTTTGACTCAGCTAACTTTTTGTCAAGTGATATCCTCAGGATTAAGAAGGCATTGAAGTATTTGCAGGAAATTCAGCTGCAGTTTTTATAAGACATGGAAAGATCAAAGGAAATTAATTGTTGTCAGCAAGACTGTGGTCACTATATTTTGTGAATTGTTAGCCCCAGACTTATCTGTTCTCATTATTAATCATTGGCAACAGCTAGTATTCATCCATATTTTGAATTTCCAGCTCTTTCACAGAAACATTGGGATGAGGCCTCAGCTGTAAGTTCTCTCAAATCAACAAGAAGAACTTCTTAAAAACAAAGAGGTCAAGTTCACCAAGTGTTGTCCCAAGTGTCAAGCTGAGGCTTGAAGAAAACCAAAGACCAGAGAATAAGGCCACCACCTAGAGGCATTGTCCAGATGTAAAACCACACTTCCTGGCTCTGTCTACCACTTTAGAACCTGATTATTTGTAGTTTATGATTGGAGTCGTGCCCTATCATCCCAAAACTAGCTTCTGATTTTCTCCATTCTCCTATGTGGCTACACATCATCATTAGTATAAATTGATTTCAGAAATGTATTTCTAATAGGTTAGTTTTACATGTCTGCCAAGTCCCCACCAGCTCCTTTCAGCCTGTCCTGATAAGTTGGGATACTGTAACAGTACAGAGCAAACACAGCATTTCTGTTCTGTAAAATTTACCTTCTTTCACCCTGCCACATGGGCTATATTTTTTCCATCACAGTGGTATTGAGTTTGGCTATGTAATTTTCTTTGTTCACTGTTACCAATCAGAAGGCCAATGTGAAATATATTTGATTTAGTTTGGTTATGTGTGCTTCTGCCATTAACCAAGAGAAAAGCATGCTCCATATAGTTGCTGGTGTGAGAATTTTTGAGCAGAACAAACTCAATATGCAGCTTGGAAAGAACCTCATCTAAAGCAGCCTAGAGCCCAGGAAGGTGATCTCAGATCAGTCTACCACGCCAAGCTACAAACCTATGAGTGTGAAAAATGAAAAAAAGAAATCCAGATGTTTGTTATGGTAATTTGTTTTTGTTGTAGGGGTTGTTTGTTACACAGCATCATCACAGCACTTGTTTAGAAGTTTTCTGTGTTTCAAGTTCCTAATATGTGCAAGGCGTGATATTTGTTCTTTAGTTGTTTCATGGTGTTATGAAAATTCATTAAATTACTGCATGTAGCATGCTTAGAACATTATTATAGTTCAGAAAACAGTGCCAACAATTATTTTACTTGATTACCTGGCAAAAGAACCACATAAAATAGATTAGCATACTTAAGTCCTCCTAAAAGAACTACATAAAAATTGATCAGCATACTTACATCACCTCAATATGTCAGATCAAATCTACAGGAGTCACTGTGGGAAGGGTTAACTCATTGTCACTAATTACTTCTATCCCAGATCCCAAAGTCCTTGCAGTGTTAATGGGCAAGAGAAGCTCCAAGGTGGTCTTGTGTCTATAAATGACATAATACTCTTCTGGCTATGCTGCCTGTCTCCAAAGTAGGTGAAGGATGTGGGATTGGTGGACCCAAGAAGATGCTGCAGATGCCCAGCTGATTCCCTTAGATCCACTTTAGACAATTGAGTATCTTTGCTTCTCAGCCCAAGACCTCTGATGTCAATGAAGCTCATTCAGCACCCAAGTTAAAAACTGCTTTGTGACAATGGAATCTTGAAATTTGCAGGAAAATGGATGGAACTAGAAGAAACCATTTTGAGTGAGGTAACCAATCACAAAAAGACAAACATGATATGTAGTCACTCATATGTGGATTTTAGACATAGAGTAAAGGATTACCTATGTATTTATTATAGCCTACAATCCACACTGCCAGAGAAGCTAGTAAACAAGGAGGACCCTAAGAGAGACATGCATGGTCCCCTGGAGAAGAGGAAAGGGTCAAGATCCCCTGAGCATATTGAGAGCATGGGAAGAAGGAGGAGGGAGCTACGAGAATGAGAAGGGAAGAAGAGGAAGGATGCAGAGGTCATGAGGGAGCAGAAAGGTTGAGTCAGGGGAAGAATAGAAGAAAGGATATGTGGTAGGTAGGGTTTTAGCTGGGGGTGGTGGTAGGGAAGGACTGGAGGGAGAAGGGAACTGGGATTTTCATGTAAACAATCTTGTTTCTAATTAAAAAAAAATCTGAAAAAAACTGCTTTGTGAACATCCCAAGGTCTTGAGAGAAGAAAGTTGGTGGATTTATACTCCAATCATCCATATCATCAATGAAACAATATTCCATTAGGTTCCAGTAGGACTAGACCCCAGTTTCCTCCCATGGTAACTTGTATGAAAATGTAACACTAACACATGTATAAGAAAATAAGTTATTATTTTCTCTACTCACACTGTTGCTTTTAATCTTAAATTTTTTTCTTTTATTGAAAATGGATTGTTTTCTCATACAATAGTTTTCCCTGATTATAGTTTTCCCTCTCTTTGTTCCTCCTAGTTTCTTCCCACCTCCCCTCCAGATCCATTTCCTTTCTGTATTTCATTAGAAAAGAGAAGTCCTCTTAGAGATAGATGACAAACAAAATATGATAAAATAAAATATTAGATGAAGAAAAAACTTTTATATTGAAGTTAGACATGGCAGCCCAACAGAAGGAAAAGAGTCTCAAGAGCAGGCAAAAGAATTAGAATTCTACCCACTTGTTCTTGTAGTCAGGAGTCTTTTAAAAATACTAAGCTAACAGCTATAATAAATACACAGAAGAGCTAGTGTAGACCTATGTAGACCTATGTGCTTTCTGCTTCAGTCTCTGTGAGCTCATATATGCCTTGCTTAGTTGAATCAGAGGTCTTGTTCTCTTAGTGTCTTCCATCCCCTCTGACTCTTACAAATTTGTACCTCCTCTTCTGTGGGATTCCTTTCTCTCTGAGGGGAGGGATTTGATAAAGATCTCCAATTTAGACTCTCTCTCCACATAAATTCTGGCTGTGGGTCTCTGTATCTGTTTGCATCTGCTGCCAGAGGAAGGCTCTCTGAAGATGAGAGGATAAGGTACCTATCTACTATAGAAGAATATCATTAGGAACTATTTCATTGATTTTTTTGGACCAGCCCTATTTACTTTTACTGGAGGTCTCTGGGCTATCAAGTATCTGGTTCTTGGTTAACCAAGCAGTGTTGGGTATGGGTTCCTTCTCATGGAGTAGGCCTTAAGTCATACCAGACATTACTTGGCTACTCCCACAAGTTCTGTACCACCATTGCCTAATATATTTGCAGGCAGGACAGATTATAGGTCGAGGGTTTTATGGTATTCATGCTTTTCTTTTAGTAGCCTGCAGTGTATCTTCCCTCATCAAAGAGACTAAAATGTATGAGTGAAGTCTCCATGTAGGCACTAGCACTATTTCTCCACATTAATGAGTTGTGTGGATGTTGTCCTCAGCAATGGGGCCCTGCTGTCAGTTTGTGGAGAGCAATCCTTTGTCTTAGCATTAGCCTAGGTGGTTTGGGGATTTCCATGGGACTCTCTTAGCCAACAACTCAATGGAATGCAACCCATTTCCATCACTGGAAGCATTGCCTGGCTAGAAAAGATGGCCAATGACTCTGTATTTCCGATTACTAGGAGTCTTCATTAGGATCACCTTCATAGATCCTAGGGAATTTCCATTGCACTAGGTTTTCACAACATCACACAAATATCCCAAATTCCAGCTCTATCTCCACGTACTCTTTCACTCCATCTCATATTCCTCCACCTACTCCCCCCTGTTCTTGTCCTCATCTGCCCCCATTCCACCAGTAAAATCCATTTTATTTCCCTTTCCCAGGGAGGTCCATGCACTGCCCCCCCCATCCCCTTCCTCTTTACCCAACCTCTTTGGGTCTATGAATTATAGCTTGGTTATCATTTACTTAATAGCTAGTATTCACTTATAAGTGAATACATATAATATTTGTCTTTCTGGGTCTAGGTTACCTCACTCAGTCCCACCCATTCGCCTGTAAATTTCATGACGTCATTGTTTTCAGCAGCTGAATAATACTACATTATATAAATATATCACATTTTCTTTATCCATTCTTTAGTTGAGGGACATCAAAATTGTTTCTAGTTTCTGACTATTATGAAAAAAAGCTTCAATGAACATGGATGGTTGAGCAAGTGTCCTTGTGGTAGGATGGGTCATCTTTTGGGTATACGCCCAACAGTGGTGTAGCTGGTCTTAGGTAGGTTGATTAGTTTAGATCTGTAGCCAATTTTTAATTGTATTATCTGAATTTTTAATATCTAGTTTCTTAAGTTCTTTATATATTTTGGGTATTAGTCCTCTATTGGATGTGGAGTTGGTAAAAATCATTTCCTTTTTTGTAGGCTGCCACTATGTTCATTCTACTGATCCATGGACATAGGAGGGCTTTCCATCTTCAGTTTCTTTCTTCAAAGACAGGATATTTTCATCTTCCTTGATTAGAATTGCCCCCAAGATATTTTATATTATTTGAGGTAATTAGTTTCCTGTTTCTTTCTCAACCCATTTGTTTTTTGTATATAGAATGGCTACTAATTTTTTTTAAGCCACACACTTTTTTTTTAGATTTTATTTGTTTATTATGTATACAGACTTCTGCCTGCATATCAGCAGAGGGCACCAGATCTCATTCAAGGTGGTTGTGAGCCACTGTTTGGTTGCCAGGAATTGAACTCAGGACCTCTGGAAGAACAGTCAGTGCTCTTAACCCCTGAGCCATCTTTCCAGCCCGCTACTAATTTTTTTTTTTTTTTAGTTAATCTTGTGTCCAGTCACTTTTCTGAAAGGGTTTATCAGCTGTAGGAGTTCCCTGTTGAAATTTTTAAGGTAACATGTATATTATCATATTATCTTCAAATAAGAATACTTTTATTTTTCCTTTCCAATTTGTATGACCTTAGCAGCCATCAATTTTCTCATTGCTATAGCTAAAACTATGTACTATATGGGATAGATATGGAGAGAGTGGACAACCTTGTTTCTGATTTTAGTGGAGTTGCTTTGAATTTCTCTCCATTTAATTTGGTATTGGCTATAGGTTTGCTGTAAATTGCCTTTAATATGTTTAGGTATGTTCTTTGTATCCCTACTCTTCAGGACTTTTATTGTGAAGGTATGTTGGATTTTATCAAAGGCCTTTTCTGTATCTAATGATATAATTATGTGTTTATTTTTCTTTCAGTTTGTGTATATGGTGGATTATGTTGACAGGTTTTTGTATGTTGAACCATTCCTGCATCTCTGGGATGAAGCCTACTTGATCATGGTGGATATTCTTTTTGTTGTGTTTTTGGATTTGGTTTGTAAGTATTGCATTGAGTATTTTTGCATTTATGTTCATGTGAAATTGGTCTGTATTTCTCTCTTTGTTGATTTGTAATGTGACTGTGTAACTGTGGACTCAAAAAATAAATTTGGCAATGTTCCTTCTGTTTCTGTTTTGTGAATAATTTGAGCAGTATTGGCATTAACTCTTATTTGACAATCTGATAGAATTCTGTGTTAAAACCATCTTGCTTGGGGCTTTTTTGTTGTTATTGGGAGACTTTAATGACTGCTTCTCTTTCACTAGGTCTTATAGGAATATTTGAATAATTTATCTGATCTTGATTTAATTTTGGTAAGTGGTACATATTGAGAAAATTATCCATTTCTTTTAGATTTTTCCAATTTGGTAGAGTACATGTTTTAAAAGTATATCCTTATGATTCTCTTGATTTCCTTTGCTGAGTTGTTATGTCCTTTTTTTGTTTTTGATTTTGTTTATTTGGATATTCTCTTTCCATCTTTTAGTTAGTTTGCATAGGGGTTTGTTTACCTTGCTAATTTTCTCAAAGAACTAACTCTTTGTTTCACTGATTCTTTGGATTGTTCTCTTTGTTTCTATTTTATGGATTTCAGCACCCAGTTTGATTATTTCTTGCCATCCACTCCTCTTGGGGAGGCTTACTTCATTTTTCCCCTAGAGATTTCAGGTGTGCTGTTAAGTTTCTAATATGAGAGCTCTCCAATTTTTTAAATATAAGCACTTAGAGATGTGAACATTTTTCTTAACACCACTTTCACAATGTCTCTTAAGTTTGAATATGTTGTCTATTCATTTTCATTGACTTCTTGAAAGTCTTTAATTTATTTCTGTCTTGACACATATTTCATTCTGTAGACAGCTGTCCAGTTTCCATGAGTTTGTAAGCTTTCTGTCATTGATATCCAGCTTTAATCCATGGTGGTCTGATTGTATGCAGGGAGTTATTTCAATTGTCTTGCATTTGTTGAGACTTGCTTTGTGACATGGTCTATTTTGGAGAAAGTGCTGTGATGTGTTGAAAAGAATGTGTGTTCTTTTGCGTTCAGTGGAATGTTCTGTAAATATTTGTTAGGTCCATTTATTTTATAGCATCTGTTAGCTCTAGTGTTTGTTAAGTTTTTGTCTGGATGACCTGTCCATTGGTGAGAGTGAGGTATTGAACTCTCCCATTATCAGTATTTGAGGGTCAATATGTGATTTATGCTGTGGTAGTGTTTCTTTTACAAACATGGATGGCCTTGTGTTTGGGGAGTAGATGTTAAGAATTGAAATGTCATCTTGGTGGATCTTTCCTTTGATGATTATGTAATGCCATTTCCCCATCTCTTTTGATTTGTTTTTGGTTTGAAGTCCATTTTGTTAGATATTAAAATGGCTGTGTCAACTTGCTTTGTTGTTTAGAATATCTTTTTCCAGTCTTTTATCCTGAGGTAATATCTATCCTTAATGTTGAAGTGTGTTTCTTGGATGCAAAAAAGAATGGATCCTGTTTTCTTATACATTCTGTTAGTTTGTGTATTTTTATTGGGGACTTAGGACCCTTGGTATTGAGAGCTCAATGATCAATGATCATTGAGTTCTATTGTTTTGTTATTGTTGTTAGTTGTGGTGTGTGTATATGTGTGTGTTTCCCTTATTTTGATTTTGCTTGTGTAAAGTTATTTATTTCCTGTGTTTTCATAGTTGTAGTTAATCTCCATAGGTTGGAGTTTTTATTCCAGATCCTTCTGTGAGCTGGATTTGTAGATAAATATTGTTTAAATTTGTCAAAATGGAACATCTTATTTTCTTCATATACTGCAATTGAAAATTTTGCTTGTTATAGTAGACTGGTCTGTGGTCTCTTAGTGTCTGTAGTACATCTGTCCAGGCCCTTCTGCTTTTAGAGTCTTCACTGAGATGTCTGCATTGATATGGTATTTGGTCTTTTTCCCTTGTAGCTTTTTTCATTTTTGAGATTTATGTTTTTATTTAAATTAGAAACAGACTTGTTTTACATATCAATCCCAGTTTCCTCTCCCTCCCCTCCTCTCCTGCCCCCCACCAACTCCCCTATTCCATCACCTTTCTGCTCCCTAGGGAGAGTGAGGCCTTCCATGGGGATCTTCAGTGTCTGTCATGTCATTTGGAGAAAGGCCTAGGCCCTCCCCCATGTGTCTAGGCTGACAGAGTATCCCTCTTTGTAGAATGGGCTCCCAAAGTCCATTCTTATATTAGGAATAAATACTGATTCACATCAGAGGCTCCATAGATTTCCCAGGCCTCCTAACTAACACTCACACTCACAGGTTCTGGGTTGGTCTTATGCTGGTTTCCCAGCTATCAGTCTGGGGACCAAGAGCTCTCCCTTGCTCAGGTCAGCTGTTTCTATGGGTTTCACCAGCCTGGTCTTGACCCCTTTGCTCATCACTCCTCCATCTCTGAAACTGGATTCCAGGAGTTCAGTTCAGTGCTTACTTGTGGGTGTCTGCTTCTGCTTCCATCAGCTACTGGATGAAGGCACCAGGATGGCATATAAGGTAGTCATCCATCTCATTATCAAGGAAGGGCATTTAAGGTAATCTCTCCACAATTGCTTAGATTATGTTCTCTTTATTTTTTTTCTATTTCAATTTCAGGTCTTGAACAGTTTTGTTTCTTTCAACTATTTGTTTGTGTTTCCTTGGATTTAAGAGATAGTTTCATTTCCTCCAATTTTTTTGTGAATAATTTCCTCTTTAAGGACCTATACCATCTTCATATAGCTGATTTAAAGATATTTTTCTTGTACTTCAGCTATGTCGGAATAGTCAGGATCTGCTATGGATAGGATAGCTGGGCTCTACTGGAGATGTATTGCCTGATTGTTATTGTGTTTTTATGTGGGTATCAAGGCATCTGGATTTTGGATGATTATATGTTTAGGTGCTGATTTCTGGATATGTTCTGGATATGTCTTTGTTGGGTAGGTATTTTATTCCTTGGTTTCTGTTTCTTCTCTGGATTTTTGGAGATGGTTGTGTTTTGCCTGTTTTCCTGGCCTGCTCAGCTGTTGTGTTCACAGGGAATGCCTGCCGGTGTTGGAGTTTGGGATACTGGAACTAGTTTGTGGAGAAGTTCTTTGTGATCTGTTAGCCATAATTTCAGAGAGAAAAATGAGACCATAGCAGGCTTTCTGCTACAGATATGGGTATAGGACTGGGGGATAGGATCTCAGGAGCAGTGTGGATCCTCCTTCAGTCTACTTATTACCCTGGAAGGAGCAGCCCTTGTGTTGTCTGGGACAAATCAGCAAGTATCTGGAGGAAGGTTAGAAGGGGAAAAATCTGTGGGATCCACAGGATATGGGAACAAAGGGACAGGGAAGACTGTCATAGGTGTTCTGAAGAGCTGGTGATGAGACTAGAGATCGGTCTGGGGGAACAGAGAGAGAAGAGAGGGTATGCAGGTAGCCTATTTGGTTTTCTGGCAGACATGGCCTATAGTTGAGCAGGAGATGTCTGCTAGAATTGGGGGCTGGGATCCTCACACTGTTCTTAACACTTAATTTTGGAATGCAGACATGGGTTTTCCCCATACAACATGATTTCATAATACTGTCTAGGTTCCCTAAAATTTAACTCAGTTCTGAGTCTCTATACATTGAGAAAGCTCAGGCTAAAGGCTCGGTTCCCCAAGACTTCACCCACTTCTAGATTCTAATTACCAGTCTCAGGGCCCAGGTCCTACATAGCTTCCATTGGAATTGGCTCAGAACAGAAATTTCTACAGCTTTCTCCTTGAGCTTGATGATTTACTAGAGCAGCTCAAAGGTCCCAAGGCAGTTTGCTTACTACTATTGCTTTATCACAAGTACTGTTTGAAAGAATGTAAGTGAAAATATGCAACGAGGTTAGGGTCTCCTAGGAGTTGTTTTATATTAGCATAAATGTGTTCTTGTTTACTAGCCAAGACATTCCTGAACCCTGTAGTTTGGGGACTTTTATGGAGGCCAATGGAGTTGGCCTAGCAAGAACTGGAAGTTCCAAGATTCTAATCATGGCCTGTCTTCTGGCGAGCAGGCCCCATTTAGGAGCCCATCTAGTGTTGCTTCTTTAGAATAAGAGATCAGTCAAGATTTCCAAGGTATTTACAAACTTTGTGCTGGGAACTGAGGTCTATGATCAAAACAGTCACATTTGATTTAATTAATTCTGAGACATCTGATCCCAGCTGATTTTATCATATGACCATCATGGTGTTCTGTGTACAAATCTGTATAACAGGCCAGTGACTACATAGTGGCTGTCTTAATATTTTACTGTAGTGAAGAGACACCATGGTAGATGGAGTTTCTGTCCTGCCTGGTACCGCAGCCCTTTAGTCCCAAATAAACACACAGAGGCTTATATTAATTATAAACAATTTGGCTGATGGCTCAAGCTTCTTATTGGCTAGTTCTATCTTAATTGTTAGCCCATTTCTATTAATCTATGTATCTCCATATTGTCTTGGCTTACTGGAGAATGCCCAGACTTTCTACTTTCCCAGTGGCTACATGGCATCTCCCTCCCCACTCTTTCTCTCCCTTTCCTCTTTCCAGAATTCTCCTCATCTGGTAGCTCCACCTATACTTCCTAACTGGCTACTGGCCAATCAGCATTTATTCATCAGCCAATAAGAGAAACATATATTCACAGCATACAGAAGGACATCCCCAGTTACACCATGACCATGAGAACTCATAAAAAGGAAACATTTAATTGGGATTGGCTTATAATTTCAGAGGTTTAGTCCATTATCAGCATGGTGGGAAGCAGGCAGACATGGCACTGGAGGACCTGAGGGTTCTGTGTCTGGGATCCACATGCAGCAATAAGGAGAAAGACCCTGGGCCTAGATTGAGCATTTGAAACCCCTAAGCCCACCCCCAGTCACACACTTCCTCAAACAAGGCCATACTCACTCCAACAAGGCCACAACCTATTTCCAAGGCTTTCCCAAGCTCTGTTAGTGTCCAGCTTAGAGATCCCTGAACACATTTCTATTATTCCACAGGAATCTTTACTAGTAAGCTTCTCTTCCCATCATCTTTTTTGTAATCTCACTTTGCCCCTACCATCTCTGGTAAAAGTGCATGCAGGAAAAAAAAAAAAAAAAGCAAACTACTTCTTTCTCTGGTCTTGCCTTTGACTGTACCAATCTCAGTTAGAGGCTTAAATCACTTTTCCTTGTATCACCTACCGTGCCTCTCATTTGGCAAGGGGCCATGGCATACTGACATATATCTAAAAAATTGATAGGAAGTTTTACATATATTTTCTTCAGTTCTGTAGAAATAGAAGTCAGTGCTTTTGTTGGGGAGAGTTCTTGTGCTAGCAGATATGAGCTGCTCACCTGAGGTCTCCCTCCCTCCTTCCCCCCAGGGCCAGTCATCTAAGAACTGCTGCTACAGGGCTTCAGTATCCACTGCTCTTGCTGCAGTACCATAGAAACCTCAAGTGGATTCCTAGCTTCAGAATCACCCATGGAGTGGGAATGAGCTAAGACTTTTCTTGAAACTGCACCACAGACTTTTTTCTATTCCTTCCTGTCTTCTTTCCCCCAGAGTGACCATTTTCCAGCAGACCCCTGGCAGATAAATCAGAGTTTCTTAGTGTCCAGGTGTTTCTAGGAGTGTCCCAAGAGGGAAACTCTAACATAGAATTTTGGAGCTGAATTGTGTGCAGCTGGCCCAAGCATGCCATTAGAGGTAGTACCTTTAGTGAATAGTTTGCTTCTGGCTTTTACTGTAATGGATTGTTAGACTCTGTGGGAGCTGTGTGGGGTCTCAGTACATAGGAATGTCAGTGTTGTTGCAGAGGTAGAAGAGAAAAAGTTATTGTAGACTCTGGAGTCAGGCAACTGCTGCCTTACACTGCTCCTGGTTAATCAATGGAACAGAATAGAGACATCCAAAATAGATTTACACTAATACACAATTGATTTTCAGGGCAGGTGTTAAAACAATTCTGGGGGTGAAAAGATCCTTATGGCTCAGGAGCTCTTGAGGACCCAGGTGGATAGCCATCATTTTGTCTGTGTACCTCATTCTCGACTCAAAAATGAACTGTATATGAATCTTACAGTTTAATAAGAACTCTAAAATTACAAGGTTTCTATAATTCCGGGGAATAACTGGGTGGATGTTTTTAGCCATCTTACACTTCAATAGCAGGATGCTCAGGCCTGGATAACTTATAACAGAGAGTTGTTTCTCGTACTTCTGGCCATGATTATGGTACTTGCGATTGGTGTTTGGTGAGAGGCTTTGGTCACCTTCTCACATGGTGGGGAAAAAAGATGTAGTAACAAGAGAGTGAAAATAATAGACTATGGTTGAGGGCCGTTAAGTTGCTTCCAGGTTCTGGCTATTATGAATAATGCTGCCATGAACAGAATTGAGCAAGTGTTCTTGTGGTATGGTTGAGTGTCCTTTGGGTACATGCCCAAGAGTGGTAATGCTGGGTCTTGAGGTAGATTGATTCCCAATTTTCTGAGAAGCCAGCATACTGATTTCCAAAGTGGTTGTGAGTTTGCAGTGGAGGAGTGTTCACCTTACTTCATGCACTCACTCATAAGTGCATACTAGGTTTAAAGCAAAGGATAACCAGACCACAATCCACAGCTCTAGAGAATCTAGGTAACAAGGAGGCCTAAGAAGGGCACATGGATAATCCTAGGAAGGGGAAGTAGATGCGATCTCATGGGTAAACTGGGGGTGGGGGCAGGTAAAGGAGAAGGGATGAGGGATGAGAACATGAGGGAGTGGGAAGATCAAGTTGGGGGAGGGATGGGTTGGAAAAAAGAAAATAAAAATTAAAAAAAGAAAGTAATAGACTATGATAAAATATAAGTTTACATTAAACATAGGCTTGAATCTATATAAAATACCTTCACTCATTAATAAAAAAGTTCTTGGTCAAAGATTTAGATATTTAAGACAATTTAATAAGCACAAAACAACTTTCTTGACACATTTGTGGTCAGGGACCACTAAACCGTAGTTAAACGCCAAATCACACCATTGGATAGGCTAAAATAGAAAGGAATGTAAGTCCTCAAGGCTGGAGAGCTCATAGAACAGTTAAAACTCACCTATCGCTAGAGAGAGGGGAAAACAGCACAAACCACCTAAAATTTGGCTTGTTGGTTTCTTACATGGAGAAAATGTAATTTCTATGACTCAGAAATTATACACTTCAAATTTGCCCAAGGAAATAGGAATGGGTAATTCTCAAATGCCTTGACAGCAACTTCCTAGCAGCTTCATTCACAATAGTCAAATGCTGGAAACAAGCCACATTTTCATCAGCAGGAGAATGGATAGACCTGTTTTGTTAATTTGCATAGGACCCCTCATAATGAAAGAGAATTTAGTGTTATTCTGTGTACTGAAACGTGACTGAGTTCCACAACCATGGTGCGGAGCAATCTAGAATAACCAGAAGTGACACCGTGAGAGTTCACAGTGGCAATATCTTCCTGGGGTGGAATTTCTATGAATTGGTATGGGTCTGTCTATATGGCTACATTCATTTGTCAGTTAGTCAAGCTGTGACGGTAAAAACTAGAGCATTGCCAGGTCTGTGAATTTTTTTATGTCAGCTCAATAAAAGATTATTAAAAAAGTAAGAATACCAAGAACTTTATCAAAAAGGGAAATAGTCTTTCTCTACTAGCTTCCCATTCTTTTTAATTTTATTACTTCTTCAGGAACTAATTATATTAAAGAGTATAGTCATATGAATAAATTAATGTTTAATATCTTAGTCCAGGGGTTATATGATAGCTCAGCAGTAAAGAATATGCCCTGTTCTTGCTTAGGACCTGAGTTCAGTTCCTACCACTCCTAGTTGGTTGGCTTACAACCAGCCTCCTGTAAATTCAGTGCCGGGGATCTGATTATTTCTTCTGACCCCTTTGGCACTGCACTCACAAGTACACGAACCCACCCACAGAAGCAGACACACATACACTTAGTTAAAAATAAATCTTAAAAGTACAAACACAGAAATTCCTTCAGACAGAACAGAAATACAAAACCAAAATTCATGTGCAAAGTTGTTCATCACAGTTATACTTGCACTAAAATAAACTGAAGTGCCCAGAAAAATTTACAAACCATTTATGTGTGAATTATATCACAGCTAAAAATTAGATACTTCATGAGGAAATGCTAATAATCAATTAATACTACTAAATTATGTAGACTACAAAATTGCATGAATAGCCATATTTCAGCCCTGCAAATAATATGCTAGTGGGAAACTTGCACAGATATGCACATATTGTTTATGATGACCATTTCTGTGACTGTGCATGACTTTTGATGTCCTTACTGTTTTATTCTTCTACTGTTATCAACTGAAATAAATTATGAGAGCATTATAAAATTTCATATGAAGTTGAAAAATCACATGGTGAATATCTGAATTTGCTTTGCTCTTTTTGTTTTTAATATATTTACGTTTTTGAAATTAAAATATAATCACAGCATTTCCCCTTTCCCTCCAACTCTTCCCATGCACCCCTCCTCCCCCACTCCATCGTTTGTTCTCTCTCAAGTTGTTCAAAAGAGCAAGAGAAACCTACCGACTCTTGGAAATCAGCTGCTCAGTTGTTGAAGTAAGTGGATACTGAATTAGATTATTTTTTTCTTCTTGATAAAACCAGTCCCTCTTTCTCCTTCTGGCTCTCCCGCCCATCTCTCTTCTTTATCCTGCTCCAATTCTGCTAATCTGTGAGCCATGAAGAGCAGCGATGCTCTTCAGGAGGTGGAGGCAAACACTGGTATCACTAACACCCAGGCCATAGTGGAAATACATTTCATTTGGCTCCATTTCCTAGTCTGCAAACTTGCTTTAATCAAAATTGGAATCAGTGCGATAAGAAGTCAGGTACATCTCAGTCTCACTGTTTGATATTTTACTAAAATTAAGTGAGCTCAGGATCCTGGAAGCGATCACCTTGGACTGGAGCATTTATGTGCACTCACAGGCAGGCATGACGCTCAGAGGTTACTGTAGAGAAACAATCTGTAGCATCTGATCAGTTAATGAGAACGACAGCAATGAATAATTACATATAGAAAGAGTTGCAGGAGAGTGAACGAAGAGATGTCAAAACTATTTCTACCGGGTTTTATTTTATTTACCCAAAAGAAAATCCAAAGGTTGCTACAGGACAGTGCACATAAAACAGGTGTGTGAAGGGAATCTCCTACAGAAAACGCTGCCTCGCTGGCGTTACTGGCAGTCGAGTTCACAGTAGAAACCCATTCAATTCCACATAGTAATAGCGCTTTAATAACAGATGAAAATATGTTTTATGGTGTGTGTTGATAACTAAATGCTTATCCTATATATAGAAATTCAAATAATTGGAATTTCTCATAGCTAGCATCCAGTTGAGACCACTGGAGAATACCTTGATACAGAAGGTTAAAATCAATAGACTGTGTTTTGGTTATTTTTCAGAAGATGTCTGCTGTATGGTTAATATACTATATTTGTATTATGGGCTCTGGTTCCTGTAAATCTGAGGTCTCTCTTTCTTGAATGAATGAGGAGATAAGCAATTGAATTTGAAAGACACTTTATGCAACAGAAAAGCAATTTTGTTCCTGGTTATCAGAGGGCAAGAAGTGAACTGGCAATTGAGTGCAAAAATATTTTTAACCTTTGAGATTCTGGTTTGCTTTGGACCCACTAAAGATTGCATTTTTCAACTCATCTCAGCCTATGTGTGATGTCAATGGAATATATTGCTTAAATTTCAGTGTGTTTGGGGCAATTATATTTTATCCTTAATGGGTATAGAATAGGGGGACTTGGTTTTGAGTGGCAATTATGGATACATAAGTTGTAGAATGTTGTATTTTTCTGATTTGGAGACTTTGCAATGATTTGGTGATTCATAATTTTTATGCAGTTCTTGATACTGGCATGAAGAGGCTGGCTATTTCCCCTTGTATTTTAAGGTGAGAATGTCTTGTGCAACTCCATTTCCTCCTAAATATGTTTTAAAAGTAATCATGACTCAGGGGCTGGGCAGATGGCTCAGTGGGTAAGGAATTTTCCATGCAAGGACCCTCAACACCTGTAGAACAGCAGGGTGTGTGTGGAGGTTCCATCATCCCTGAGTTCAAGCGATGGAGAGAGGGTGATACTCAGGACAGGCTGTCCTGAGAGATTTGCTGTATCATCAAGCTCTGGGTTCAAGTGAGAGACCCTGCCTCAGATAAAGAGACTTCATATACACACTGGCCAGTGTCTGTATAAGCACCCCTATAAGGAGCATCCACACATATGTGAACATGCCAATACACACATGTAGACCACACACACATTTATGTGCCTAAAATATATGACTTAAACTACTTGTTTTAAATCAACGAGTCTTGAAACTTTACAAACAATGTTCTGTATTCATTATTAGTTCGTAGATCACTTCTGTTAGCCACACTCTAAGACAGGCATCGTTGATTTTCATATTCTGGTGTTGATGTCCTTGTGTGGCTCTCCTCTCAATGTATCAGCATTGGCTTTTGTGACTGATAGCATCCTGGAAAATTGATGGCGTTAGCACTGAGGCCCCTGTTCTTGGGGATTGGAAGTAAGAGAACCTGACTCTGGACAACAGTAACCCTGGAAAAGTCAAGCATGGCTGTGCATCCCTATGACCCCAGCCCCAGAGGGTGAGATGGACACATGAGTATTGGGTTGACAACCAGAAATACTATGGGCTTCAGGTTCAATGAGACACCTTATCTCAAGGGAATATGGTGGAGAGTAATAGAGATAGCCATATCCTCTGGACACACACACACACTCACACACACACACACAGCCCAGTTGAATGAGTGTTATGGGCTCTTAGCTATATGTAGTTCTTTCTGCTGTGAATTCCAATGAATAAAAACATGGATTTGATTTCCTGGTATACTATTTCATGAACTAAGACAAGCAGTGCTGGAGACAGATTCCTTAACTATCCACCTTAGACTTACCTCTGTCATTCACTTAGCTCTTGGATCGCTGAATCTTCTCCCTTTGGGAAACCATCTGTTTAGAAACTTGGTCTCACAATATATCCATTGTCTGCTTTCAGGAGTTTATCTCTAGTGTTTCTCTCCTCTATTCACTTGGTCCTATCTTCCAGGATTATCTATTATCTACTGGTGTTCCTTAATTGCTGGTTGGACTCCTTAATTTTTTATTTATTTTTTTATTCATTGAAGTAAATTGTATTAATAATACAGGGTCTCTACCTTTAAAACAGTGACAGATGTGAACCAGGAATACAATACCTCCATTTTGATGCTGGCATCCCATAGACATTGATTCCCACAGCCAACTTCATTTCTTGTTCTTCCAGTTCCTAGCTGCCCACTTATGGTTCCCAGGAACCAATTTTAATTGGTTTTGTTAGTTTTTCTGTAGGTGTGACAAAGTGCCATACATAGACAACTGAAAGAGACAGCTTTATATTTTGGCTCACAGTTTGGGAGGTCTCAGTTCATAGCATTTGTATTCACTGATTCTCAGACCATGATGACATAGAATACCATAGCACAAAAGCTACTCACTGCCATGGCTGACAGAAAGCAGAAAGAGCAAAAGGCACCCGGGACCAGGTATAATCCTCGAAGGTTTACCCGTAGTGACCTTTCTGCAGCTAGGCTCCACTTCCAAATTTTCCATCCCTTTCCCAAATAAAGTACAACAGCTAAGGGTCAATCATTCACCACACGAGCCTAAAGGAACAATTCATGTTCAAACATTATCCTAAACAATCATAATCCAATCTATCAGCCCAGTTTATTCAAGTTAAATTATCATTTCTTTTTTCACTAGATTTATAGTCAAGGAGGTAATATTTTTTTCCAACTTTTAAAATTTGAATTAGAAACAGGATTGTTTTACATGACATTCCCAGTTCCCTTCTCCCACCCATCCTCCCCTACCACCTCCCCAACTAAAACCCTGTCTATCACATATCCTTTCTGCTCCCCCTGGATGGTGAGGCCTTCCATTGGGTGTCCTCAGTGTCTATTGTATCCTTTGGGATATGGCCTAGGCCCACCCCTGTGTGTCTTGGCTCAGGGAGTATTCCTCTAGATGGAATGGGCTCCCAAAGTCCACACCTATGCTAGGGATAAGTACTGAACTTCTACAGGAGGTCCCGTAGATTTCTGAGGTTTCCTCACAGAAACCCATGTTCCTGGGGTCTAGATCAGTCCCATGCTGGTATTCCAGCTATCAGTCTGGGGAGCAAGAGTTCCCAGATGTTCAGGTCAGCTGTGTCTGTGGGTTTCACCAGCATGGTCTGGATCCCTGTGCTCTTCACTCATCCTTCTCTGCATCTGGGTACCAGTTCAGTTCGGTGATTAGTTGTGGGTGTCTGCTTCTAGATATAGACTAAGGATTACCAGCCTACAATCCACACTCCCAAAGAAGCTAATAAACAAGGAGGACCCTAAGAGAAACATACATGGTCCCCTGGAGAAGGGGAAAGGGTCAAGATCTGCTGAGCAAATCAGGAGCAAGAGAAGAGGGGGGGAGGGAGCTAGGAGAGTGAGAAGGGGAGAAGAAGAGAGATGCAGAGGACACGAGGGAGCAGAAAGTTTGAGTCAGGAGAAGAATATATGATAACAAGAATGGAGATACCATAATAGAGGGAGACATTTCTGGTTTACAGAGAAATCAGGCACTAGGGAAATGTCTGGAGATCTACAAAGATGACACCAGCTAACAATCTAAGCAACAGAGGAGAGGCTACCTTAAATGCCCTCCCCTGATTATGAGATTGATGACTGACTTATATGCCATCCTATAGCCTTCATCAAGGTGGTAATATTTTACAGGAAAATTCTGGGTGGTTTTTAAACCACACTAGAACAATCTTAGACACAGTTTTATCAAGTGACAATCTGGATACTGTCTGCAGCCTGTCATAGTCTGAAGAGGAAGGTGAAATTCTTCATGATTGTTCACCAAGGAAGGCTTTTCAGAGAAAATTGTATTTTGAGTTTGATTTTAAATACACAATAAGATTTGGATAGGCCAATAGAAGGAAGAATTTGGATTGTGTGCACACAAGAAGATGGTAGTGGGTAGAGTTTGACTGGGAGACCATGAGCTCAGTAAGAGAGAAAGGAGAGGGGTGGTGAAGACAGTTGTAGGGACAAGCAGTGAGCATCAAATCAAATAATATATTCAAAAGAATTTTGTAGCCTTCAAAGTATCCTAGCTATATGGCAAAGTCTTGCTATAATACTAGAGACTGTGGTGGTGCCGTGAAATAATATTTGATTTGGGTCTTTGTTATTGCTTTCAAAGAAAAGATTTTTGAAGATCATTGCTTTGTATAGCTCTCCTCCATGTTCCATTGCCTGCAGCTATCTTTCTTATTGACTTCTTTGTAGCCATTTTGAGTATAAATTGTGAAACTGAAGCAAAAGCCCCCATCCTTTGCTCTCACTGCCTTTAAAGGTTCCTCATCTCTTTAAGAGTGTAGACTTTTTATAACTGGGTCAGTTCAACCCCCCCCCCCAGTCTACCTAGCCTGCAGGTTTGTTTACCACTCAGCAGGCATTTGTTTACCACCTAGTAAGAAAAGAGTCAGAAAGATAAAAGCCAATCATGGAAGTAGGAAGGAGTACTGGATATAGAATACCAAGAAAATAAGACTAGAAGCATCAGGGTCCAACCAGGGTTGACTTTAGCAATACCACAGGGACCCTAGAAAGTTTGCTAAACACACGTGGTATATCACTTTATTGTGAAAACTGTTAGATATGTCTTACATCTCCTCACATCACTTGCACCTGACAAACATGGGATATTGAGCTTTTCCTTTCAAACCTCTGCTTTGAGTTCATTTGTCTATACCCCCTAGATCTAATCTCTAGTAGCTCCCTCTTTTGGTAGGCGGTTCAGACTCAAGCTGGAGGACATGTCTGATTGGGTAGATTAAGAGTTAATAAAATACAACCTACCTTTCTATGCTGATATAATGGTGTTTCTCTCTAGTGAAGTTTTTCAGTAATTTCAGCAATAGACCAAGCTGAAGGTACTCTGAAGTAGTAACCTGACATCTGAATGGATCACCTTATTTTAGCAATGTTTATTATTTGATAATTGCTGCTCCGATGGTGGTGTGGATATTGTTATTTCTCACTAATTAGAATATCCAAATAGCCTGAAATTCTAGCTCTCAGAGCTTGAAAATGAAAGGTTTCAGTGTAGGAGTATTTATAGGCCAATGTGTATTTTTTTATAATTTAGGAATTGAATTATTTTTTTGCTCCCGAATTCACTTAAGTTTTTTTTTTTCAGAGTCTCTATAAAGGATATTTCTGATCTTGCAAATTCACTTGAGTATAGAGTGAGATAAATGCTTTCAGAGTACTAAAAATTTCAAATATATATTTTCTATTTAACTGGCTATTTATGACTAGAGGCAATACTTCTTAGTGGTTAGACAGTTTGTTTATGAATCATACCAGGGAATAAATAGGTGAAACCTTCAGAATATTTTAAACTGAAATGTGTGATCATTCAACATTATTAAAATACATTACTGATTCCTTCATTCAACAGACATTTATTGACACCTACCAGTCCATACCCATGTTAGCTAGAGGTATTTTCCAAATACTAACACCTAGAAGTTAGGTAGAGAACAGTGAACTAATTGCTACAGATTAGCAAGGTAGATAATTATTTTTCTAGAAAACAAATGTGGTGTTTGTTTTTCATTGCTGGAGAGAAACAGTTCCATTTATTGGGAGTTTCCAATAAATTTCATTCAAGATGGGGAATCAAGAGTAGTTCCAAGAAACCTCGAAGTCTGAGAACAAGAAGGGCTCCTGGTAAGGGGCTGTTTATGACTCTTTTATAAGCTGCTGCTGTACTTCAAGCTCTGCAACCCTCTAGGCAGACTGCACAGACATTGCAAAGATGCCAGGTGAAACTGGCAGAAAGGTGAATGTATCCTGGGGCATTTGTGGGAGGAGGCTGGGGGATGATTAGTGTTTATTAGCAACCCTAAGGGATTTCTTCCACATCTTTTTCGGTACCCAATTTTGCCATTTACTTCTCACTAACCTCTTTAACCTTCAGTCTTTTTCTTCCTTCCAATTAATTTTTAAAATATTCCTATAAGAAAATGTATTACCAAGCTCCTACTTGAACAAAAATATTGAAGTAACTTTGCTTTACACTGCCGACTGACTTGAGGCCTCTTAGCTTTTTTCAACTTATATTCATTGCTAGTGATTTGTTCTCCATCAAGTGGACAGGGCATAACCCATCCTCTGCACACCTACTTACCTCTTGAATCTAGGGAGTCATTCATTCACCTCACAGGAGTTGTGGGTAGTACCTTGGGTACCATATCAGATGTTGTTAGTACAACAATAAATTGCTAATCCATAGAAGGAACCTAGATCCTAAAGAGAAAAATGCATATAAGGAAATATAATATAAAACTAGAAATCCTAATAGGCAAGAATATTACAGAATGATATGGGCCCAGAGGAAGGAGTTAGCAGTCTGAGTTCTCAGAAGGCTTTGAAGGACAAATGATGCTGCTGGAAGAGTGTGGTAAAGATGAACACACACACACACACACACACACACACACACACACACACACACACACACAAGATAAAGTATGGTTTTGAAAATAGAAAATAATGTCTTAGAGCTTACAGTGAGAAAATAAACACAAGGAAGGAGATGGCCAAAGCGTATTGAGGCATAGTTTTGAATAGACACAAACAGAGATTCTCTAGTCTAGAAGATAACAGATAACAAAGAAAGCTGACAGGAGGTTCCTAGTCCAAACTATACAAAGGAATTTCATTAAAAGTGCCTCTTTGAGATCAGTGAAGAGTAGTCTTTAAAGCCTAGAATGAAGACAGACTTCAAAATAATGAGTGGTACTCAAGGCCCTGTGATGGTTCCTAGAAGTACCTGAACTCAAGCACTGTAAGTTGGAGCCTAAGCTGTTTACCAAGGAAATGCAAACTGAGTGTGAACTTTCGAAAATCCTATGTCATTATTATAAGATAAGACTACGGGAAAAGTACCATGTGACTGTCCCAGGTTAAGGAATAGAAGGATCCCATAGATGTTGTCACTGCTTCCTAAATTGTCTATACTTTAGGTTTTACTTCTTCTTTCACCTGAGGTGAGCATGTGGAACATTTTAGCAGATGGAGTCTTTTTAGACAAAGACACAAAATTGTATTTTGTGTTGAAAGAAGAGTTGTGCTGCTACTGAGACAGGTTCTCAGGGGGTATGATACAGGGGCATCCTATTCCTGGTCTATGATTGTTGCAACTGAGTTGTTTGTTTCCAGTCAAAAGTCTTTGGTGTTGGGCCCCATTTTAGAAAACCACATGGGTACTGAGGGTATGTATGGTCAGGACAGAAGGTTTGCCTGGATAAAGATGTAATTATTTTTCATATCACCCCTTTTATGGATGATAATAACACCATACTGCAGACCCAGAACAGGTAAGAGACTTTTGATTTTTTATACTTATTTATTATGTGGGCGTGGCTATGCATATACTTGTCACAGTGCACCCATGGAAGTTAAAAGACAACTTGCATGAATTGGTCCTCTCCTTCTAGTATGTGAGTTCGAGTGATCAAATTCAGGTCATCATGCTTGACAGCCGGTGCTGTTACCCGCACATCTATCTTAGCAGCCCTTTGGAAGTTTTCAGAAGAGTTTCTTTTGGCTCAAGTTTATGGAGGTATAAGGTTTAAGGATGTATCTGATGATAGTCCCCTTAATGTCAGAGTCCTCCAGCAGCATAGACCATTACACTGCTTTGTGTCTGTCTTCTTTCTCCCTCATCTTATAAAGCGTTCAATAATGGAAGCTCCACACCAGGGATTTAATTCTAAACCTCTCTGTTGACTCCACCTCATACCACCATGGGAATAGTTTCCTCCCTTTAAGATCCACTGAGCTCGGTGTCGAGCCATACACAAACAGTAGCACTGTTCTGTCATGTGCAGTCTTCTAAATGTCTAGTGTGTTGGTCAACTCTCTACTTCCTTCTCTTTCCATGCAGCTTTTGTCGGACTCTACTCCCACTTGGTTGCTTTCCTCTTCCTTCCTTCCTTCCTTCCTTCCTTCCTTCCTTCCTTCCTTCCTTCCTCTCTCTCTCTCTCTCTCTCTCTCTCTCTCTCTCTCTCTCTCTTTCTTTCTTTCTTTCTTTGTGCAAATTCCT
This sequence comes from Cricetulus griseus, assembly GCF_003668045.3. Classification (NCBI taxonomy): domain Eukaryota; kingdom Metazoa; phylum Chordata; class Mammalia; order Rodentia; family Cricetidae; genus Cricetulus; species Cricetulus griseus. The sequence continues at coordinate 37,742,164 of NW_023276806.1, forward strand.
CACCATCCTGGTTTTTTGGTACCTTCATTTTCTCTAACCCACATACCCCTTGTGTTTCTAGGTATGCTTTTGAAGTGTATTTTCATATTTATTCTATGACTTTGTTCAAGTTTTTGTAAGGACAGAGGGGTTGGCATTTGTGTTTAGTCAGCTGAAAACTATTTGTTTTATTATCTACTTCCTCTCCACCATGCCTTTATAACACAAGGAAACCATTATTTATTAAGGTTGGTTGCTTCACAGCTACATATTACTAGATTTAAGTAGAGTAACTGTAGCAACTGTTCTTTTCTGATCTGCCTGGTATTTAAGGCTGGTACTAGCACCCCCCAGGAATACAATGAGAAATACAATTTTGTGTCTTTGTCTAAAAAGATTCCATCTGCTAAAATGTTCCACATGATCACCTCAGTCATCTTGGTGAGGTACCTTTACAGACCATGACTTACAAGCAAAGTTGTCACTTTAGCAAAGGAAGGCCTTTCTTCATAGCCTAGTAGATAACTTTGATTTGTGTGATTGTGTCACATAGTGTTTAAATCCCGCTTTCTTTCCATTTAAGTCTAGAGCAAAACATAGCAAAGATTCAAAGACACTACTTAGAGAGCTTTATTCATGGCTCTTGGGATCTGGGATCCTGGTATACGTGATTTCAAACCAAAACAAAAGAAATTGCTATAGATTGGATATTAAAGTAGCCCGTGGCAGCAGACGAAGAAGGTATTCTAGTTTATCAGTGACCAGATAGGGGATAAATAGTCAGGATATGAAGTCATTTATTTTAAAAGTATTCATGCCTAACTTCTTGCAAACACTGAAGAGATTTAAATCAGAGAGGCTGCTGTGTTCTCTTCAAGTGCAGAAGCTGAGGCTTAGCTGTAAGCAGGAATCCACAACAGAGCCTTGAGCATGGATCCACAGCAATGCCCAGGAATCCACGGGGGATCGGGGAACAGGAATCTACAGAGGCCTGGGAACAGGAATCCATAACAGAGCCCAGAAATCCACAGCAGAGCCTTGAGCAGGAATCCACAGGAGAGCAGGGAGCAGGATTCCAGAGGTAAGCAGTGCCTATGCTCAGTGTTCCAGCTGAGTGTTGAAAGCTTCCAACACCTGCCAGTTCAAGAATAACTGCCCATGACACCAAGGTCAGCCAGGTTTCTTCTCTGGCTTTCATCCACAGAGTGGTGAGTTCTGCCCAGCCAGAACTTGGGAAGCAGGGAGCAAAATGGAGCTGAGAACAGTAGCTGGTTCTCAGTTAGTTGTTATTGAAGGGAGACAGATACTGGGGAGACTCAGTGCCCAGAGAACATCTTTTATTAATTTTATTTTTTATTTATTCCATTTTGTTATTTTAAAACAATCTTATTTTACAGACCAATCCCAGTTCCCTCTTCTTCCCATCCTCCCACTCTCCTCCCCTCCCCACCCCACCCCACTCCCATCCAATCTTCAGTGAGGGTGACCTCCCCACCCCACTCCCATCCAATCTTCAGTGAGGGTGAGGACTCCCATGGGAAGTCAACAAAGTCTGTCACATCACTTGAGGCAGCACCAAGGCCTCCCCACTGTGTCTAGGCTGAGCAAGGCCTCCCTCCATAGGGAATGGGTTCTAGAAAGTCAGTTCAGGCACTAGGGATATATCCTGGTTCCACTGCTGGTGGCCCCACAAACTGCCTATGCCATCCAACCATCACCCACATTCCGAGGGCTTGGTTTGGTTTTATGCAGGTTCTCCAGCTGTCAGTCTGGAGTCAGTGAGCTCCCACTTGCTTAGGTCAACTGTTTTGTGGGTTTCCCCAACAGGGTCTTGACCCTCTCTCTGACTGGACTCCAGGAGTTCAGCCCAGTGCTTAGCTGTGAATCTCTGCTTCTGTTTCCATCAGCTACTGGATGGAGACTCTAGGATGGCATATAAGGTAGTTATCAATCTCATTATAGGGGAAGGGCATTTAAGGTAGCCTCTCCACTATTGCTTAGATTCTTAGCTGGGGTCATCCTTGTGGATTCCTGGGAATTTTCCTAGTGCCAGGTTTCCCACTAACCCCATGATGGCTCCCTCTATCAAGGTAACATTTTCCTTGCTCTCCCTCTCTGTCCTTCCACCCCCTTGACCTTCCTGATCTCTCATGTTCTCCCCCTCCTCCCCTACTACCCTTCTTTCTCCCTCCCCACCATGATCACAATTTACTCAGAAGATCTTGTCTATTTCCCCTTCCCAGGGAGAGCCATGTATAAGAAATACACTTAAAGAGTGTAAGGGGAGAGCTGGAGACTTCGCTGTTACTTTCTCAATTCAGAGAAAAATCTGTATTATAGATGCTTCACAGGTACATTTTTCTTATTCTCAATGTTTTAATTTTTTAAAGAACCACTAACAAGGGCAAACTCTACTCTCCCTTGGGCTAATTGGCTGGATAAAGGACTATAATCACCCCTCTGCCACATGTTCTTAGAGTCTATAGCATTGATAACCAACAGTCTAAGAGTTTCAACCCCACAACAGTCTGTTGTCCAAAGTATGTTTCTGCTCCATTAACTGATGCTTTACCAGTCTCATTAGTTCCAGAGTTTGAGCTGTTTTGTCATTTTTGTAACATGAAAATGTAGGTGTGAAAGGAAAGAATGAAGACCTCTGCATCAATAGCTTTTAAAAGTATTCTGTGGCCCAACAGGTTCAGCCTGACCTAGGAACTTGTTACGATCTTACTGTCTCTGATTTAGCCAATGAAAATCTCCACTGGAGAGCCAGCAGCCTACTTGTACTTCAGTAAGCCCTCTGAATGTTTCCAAAGCATGTTAAACATGAAGAACCCAAGATGCACCAGAAAAGCTGATTTTATTATGCTGTGTATTAGTTATGGTTTCTATTGCTGTGGTAAAACACCATGACCAAGGCAATTTATAAGTGAAAGCATTTAGTTGAACGTATAGTTTCAGAGGTTTGGAATTGATGATGGTAGAGCAAAGGGATGATGTCACAAACAACTGAGAACTCACATCTCCAGTAGTAAGCAGGAGGCAGAGAGAGCACTGGAAATGGTTCCTCAAAGCTTGCCTCTAGTCACACACCTTTCCTAACAAGCTTAGAGCTCCTAATTGTTCCTAAATATCTCCACCAAATGGAGACCAAGTGTTCGAACTTATCAGCCTATGAAGGAGGGGGAGGGGGAGGATGAGTGTGTTCTTATTCAAACCACCACAAGCTTGTATCAAAACACATTTGTTGTTGTTGCTCCTTTAAGCACTGGGAGACTTCACTGGACACAAGATAAATCATTTGGGAAGACTATTATTTTATATGATCCTATCCTCATTTTGCTTGATGGTATTAAAATACCACATGGTATCCTTGAAAACATATTGTTAGAAATCCATTGCTGCAGCAGAGGTGAGTGCTTGGCACTTTGAATCTAGCTGAAATGTTTTCCAGTGAGTAACCTTGAGCCCTGGCAACAGGAAGTCCTTGTTCTGAGTTTTCTTTAATGCACTACTGGTTTTACGACCTTGAAAAAGTTGTTTAAAATGTCTAAGCCTCCATTTCATTTGTTTTGACATTGAGAGAACAATAAGAACCCTAACCTCATGGGAGTGTTGACAGAGTTTCTAAGAGTATTATTGCATGCTAATGTAAGCAAAGTACTCAATTCACTGTTTGGCATACATGCTTTCAGTAGATTGGGGTTGTAATTGTCACTGGGATGTCCTCCACATGGCTTTACCTACAACTCCTATGTCCTAATCTGCTTCCTGAGAAAAAAGTTTTCTAGAGACCCTGCACAAGCCAAGAACTCTCAGAATGCATCTCTTCTTCTTCAAGGCAATGGCTGCTTCAGTGTTCCCAAGAACTCACAAGAGTCCCTGTCAGAAGTTGATACAGCTCTTTGTGTCATATTTGTATTTTATGATGGGGAATAAACCAGCCTTCACTAGGCAACTTTCTGGCTGAGAGCCTTGGAGGGATAGTGTGCCCTGGTAGATGTGCAGACAGACTGCTCTTAAATATTTGGTCTTCTGTACCAGACTGATAATTCCATCAAAGAAAACATTAAGTTTCTATCATTGTATATCTGAATCTGAGTTAGTACTTAAAATGCTACTACTAACAAATAGTGTATTATGTTGATGCTATTAAGTAGAACATTTAGATGATTTTTCCAAAGTAAAAGGGAATATTTGAATTTCTTTTTTCAAATTTGTCCAAAAACAAATTTTCCCTCAGCTGATGGTTTTTCAACCAATCCCATCAAGGTTGGAAACAGAACAAGGCCAGGATAGCAGAGGAATTCAGAAGAGCAGCTGGAAAAGAACCATGGTGAGCCCCCACCTCTGTTTCACCACATTCCTTTGTGGGGGTTTTACTTATTCTTCCTTAAGTCTTCATTAGCCTCATCTGTGAAATCAAGAGCAAACAGAAAACACCTTCTTCAGAGTGTCCTTATGGGTGGGGGCATGAGAAACCAAAGTGTAACATTTAGTTTTATATCCAGTAAAACAAAAGACTGAAATTTTGTTTGTTGTGTTTAATCTCTCAAGACAGAAACCTCAATGCAGAACTAGATATGCATAAGATTAAGTAGGGGAGATGTTTGTGAGGGACAAAAGAAGAAAGCAAGAAAACACTTCAACCGTCCGCCTTCAAGAGCCTTCTGATACCAGAGGCTGGAGGAAGAGGAAGGCTTGGGCAAGATGACCCTCAGCCTCTACACACTGCTCCTACTGTTTTTGTCTAGGCTACAGACATCCAAAGACATAGTTGTACTTTGGAATCTAGTCCCATTCCATTGCAATAGATTGGAGTAGGACCCTGATATATTTAATAGCATCTAGGGGAGATGTGATTTGTTTTCATATTTTTAAGTTGTTTCTTTGGAAATTTCACACCATGCACCTTAATCCCACTCATTTCCTAGTCCTTCCGTGTCCACCCTCCACCTTTGTAAACCCACCCCCAAGAGAAAAAAAACAATTTACTCCTCCATCTTTCCTGACTCCCCATCTCCTAGCCATTTGCTGTAGTATCCTAGGGAGCAGCAATATGTCATACAGTATAGCATTTTGCCCAAACAGCTTTACTTGCAAATGTTCATTGCAATGTGTTGTTGGTCTGCTTCAAGGCCTCTAGCTTCTCCATCCATCAATACCGTACCCTTTCTGATACTTCTTTCAGGAATCATGCTGTTGCTGTGAGTCATGGCGATCCTTTGGCATCATTTACACGCTCTAGCGGGTCATAGAGGGATTGATGTAGATGTTGAAGTGGGCCAACTCAAACCCTGGATGTGGGCATGGGTTGTAGCTGAGTTGGTTAGTCCCAGCCTCCACTGGACCACCCCTCTCATAGGACAGGGCCAGTTCTCCTGCATGCCAGGCCAGCAGTAGATGTGATTTTAAAGCGGATTCATAGGGACCGTTGCTGAGGCTGTCACTCAATTACACTTCCCACAGGAGAAGATCTGAACAGTACATTTGTATGTCCACCAGGATGGATTAGAGATGTCTTGAATTACTGTGGATTAATCTTGACCCAAGAGAAACAACCAAGGAATAGAGATGGCTGGAATCTAGTTCCTCCCTGGTTGCTAAGCTACGCACCTATGGTACATGCATACTTGGAGAGGGCATCTGCCTAATCCACATGAAGGTCTGTCTGTCTGGGGAAGGGTCTCCAGCCCAGGCATCTGATGTCACATGAAAGCATGCTATCTTTAAGCATAAATCCTATGTAAATGTGTGTATGTACACATGTATGCCTCAGAGTCAATAGTAAAGGCTGTCCAGTAAGAATCCACTCAGATTGATGAGTAAAAAATGGTGGCAATTAGTATGCATTAACTCATTCTCTGGAGGAAAAGACAGCAACTGGGGTTCCCTTATGACTAAAAATGTGAGCTTTTGTAATTAGTCATTTAAATACAAGAGTGTCTCTTTTATTAAAAGCAGCCAAACTCATCACCTAGCAGGAAGGGTGAAGTTCTAAAGACTTAATTTATCTCTGCTCCTTTGTACTCAGCGGTGTCTTTACAAATTGCCCATGAAGTGAAATGCAATGAGAAAAGGCACATGGAAAGTTCCAGAGTAAAGCCTTGTGTTTACTCTGGGTGTGATTTTCCATTTATTAACAGAAAGAACTGTATCAAAATTCCTGTACTGGAAGCATTGGTTTAAAAGCACTCTTTCATTTGATTCTGAAATAAGGAAAGGATATAAGCTGTTAACACACACGCACACACACACCACACACACACACAACACACACACACACGCACGCACGCACGCACACACACACACACACACACACACACACACACACACACAAACACACATACATGCATGCACAAAAGAACAATTATATCAGGTTGTTCAACCCTCAGGAAACAAACGGCACAGTGGGACCAGGTACTGACTGGCTGGTTTTTCGGAGCACAGACAATTGGTGCAGGTTTGTGTGTGATCCATTTACACCATGGTCATGAATTAGTTAACAGTCTACATAATCTTCGTGTGCTGCTCTAAGATTTCAGGTCTTTTAAATCTAAATGAAGGCACTTTGCTTATCCTGTGTAAATGGAACTTACAAACAGAACTGCAATTTCATTTAATAGCTATGAACCATTACTCTAATGGTTTGACAAATACCTATGAGGATAGCCTGCAATATTTCATCCAAGAAAGGGCTGAATATTAAATAAATGTAACCTCCCAATGGGTTCTACTTTAACCCCCTACTAATTTTGGAGGGAGGCCTTGAAAGCTGAAAGCATTTTAGAGTAAATGTTAGGGGTGGATGCAGCAGGTTCTGAGGTGCAGATTAGCACTTTACCCTGGTAATCACAAATCCTTTTCTCACCTCCCATTATCACTTCAAACTCATCATCATCGTAAAGTGTAGAACTTAACTCAGGAGTTGGGGACACCATCCCTTCATAGCTGACATTCTGCCAGGGGTTTCAGCCATTAGCTAATTTCTCTCTTCCTTGCTCATACTTATTACATTCTTTGGAAAAACAAAACTAATATTTAACATTTATAGATCCCCCCTAGGATAACAGCAATACATCTAAGTGCACACCTTGATAACATACAAAAGATGACTCATCTTTCTATGGTGAGAGATTATATCCAGCACACTAGATTCAGTGACTTAAGTACCTTCCAGGTACTTTTTTAAAATGAGAAAGCTCATAGGTTAGAAAATGTGAAGGCTGTGTAGAACCAGAAAAAAATGATTTCTATAATTATCATCTGTAATTAAGGCAAAATTTGATGTTGGCTGATTATAAGGTAGATAAAAAAAATAGGACAATGCCCCAAGGACAGATGTGTTCAAGGAAATATTTGATGAGAACAGGGACAGTGTTAATGCCGGGTACAATGCAGACTTAGTTTCATTCGATTCCTGAACTTTCCCCCCTGAGGACATGTCACTTGTAAGTACCACATGTGATTATTTATTCTGATGACAAGGGTGGGGGCATCTGTGAAGACCTACAAAATTGATCATGTTGGTAATAACCCGAGCAAAATAACAGCAACTGCAAACCCTTTAATTATAACTGGCTTTGAAAAAAAAAAAACTGAAACTGCTTGTAATGGTTGCTTTCATTCTGTAGTTTTGTTTTGTGTTTGACAAGAGAAAAAAAATGTGCTGAAAGCTGCTGATTATCCAGAAGCAATTACCAGGAAACCAATCAAAAGGCAATTTGGATTTTTAGAAAAGTGTGACTTATCAATTTATCCAATGGAGTTTTTTCTTTTTTCCCCCATTTCTAGCTAATTGGATGTGGTTTAAAAAATCATTTCACAAGAACACTGATTTTTTTTTAAACTACTAAAACAGACCAATAAGCTAGACCAGAGACATGTCTTTCACTGTCAGAGTAATTGTCCCTTCCACTACACCTATTCATTCCCTGTGACTCTTCTGGGTTTCCAGATTTTCTTGTGCTCAGTGGCTGCATCTGCAGCATATCCAGAAATTGCTGTGAGGGAGCCCCTCCTTCAGTTACAAGCGTGAGTGGGGGGCAGAGATGCTTTGTGCTGAAAAAAAAAATAGTATCCCAATGAAATTTCCAAATTGCATCATATTTCTTCAAATGACAGTAAAAGGATATGAATGTATATAATGAACAGATCTGAGGCAGAAATTAATCCCCCTCGTAGCATGATGAGGATTTAAAGAAAAATAAACAGTACATGAAGCATGATCTTGCACCCTTTCACGTCCCTGAGCCCCACCAGTGTACCCTCGATCTGTAACACGTGACTTGTATTTGTGATTGGAAGAGCAGGAGCTACTAGACCCTACTCATCTCTCTGCTTGTGTATCTATTGCTGTATGAATGATGTATATGCATATTTATATTACATATACCATAGCACTTACATCTTCAAACACTTCTTTCCCCATACAGCTTGTGAATATAGTGCACATATGCACACTCATGCACACACACACACACACACACACACACACACACACACACACACACACACAATAAGAGAGAGTGTTTCACTCTGTTATTGGGACAGATATGCTACAGGCAATTTCCCATCGAGGCATCCATCGGTGGGTTTTGGAAGGTTCTTGTGATACCTGAAAGATGTCCTGTGTTAAGGGACGGAAAGAAAAGGGGAGGAGGAAGGGAGCAAAGAGAAGGAAGGAGACTGAGACAAGGAAGTCAGGGAAGAGAGGAAGAAAGGAAAGACAGATGGGTTGAAGGAGGGCCCACAGCCTTTGCCGCACTAAAATATGCTTTGCACTGGAAAGGTGCTGAGGGCACCAGTGTAGAATTGTTTGCCTTTCAATATTCCATTTGTGAGACCATCTTTCCATTGATCTCTGTCTGTATGTCCTGGCAGCGTGCCGTGTGTTAATTTGTTTTCGAGATATGGATCCCATGGTGTTGTCGACACTTGTGCTTCCCGTTAAGGTTCTTCGTGATGCTTCATTTCGACTTCTTTTGCAGCAGACTCACACCTGCTGCAGTAGATAGAACTCTAGATAAACTCAAGCAAACAAATGAGGCATAAAAAGTATTTCCAATGAAGTTTTCTTCACAAGGGAAATGCATTTTGTTCTGACATGTGTGGGTGCTTCAGGTTTACTGACAAGTTCATTGTGACAAACCCTTACACCATTTATTGTGCTCAGAAGACAGTGAGATTTTCACATTTATTTGTATTGGTAAAATTAAAAATTAAAGGAATTTTGAAATTAAGATTTAGCTTTCTTGTTTATTTAAATATAAATATGGTATGATCAGATTTGTTTTTAAGGTTACTATTTTTGAGTACATCTTACATGTTACCAATCTTATTTTAAGTGTTATTTCATTACTATTTTATGTATTTACAAATTAATGTTGTATGTGTGTGTTGTATGTGCATGCATGTGGATACATTCTTTTGAGGGTTCAGAATCAAGAGAAGTAGGTGGGATGTCCCCTTCTATCACTCTCCTTTTGATTCCTTGGAGACAGGGTCTCTTGCTGAACCTAGAGCTAGGCTGGTGGCCAGCAAGCCCCAGCAATCCTCCTATTTCTACTTCCCATATCTCCAAGGTTACAAGCACATAGTGGGGATTTGAACTCAGGTCCAATGCTTACATTCATGTTTATACCCACTGAGCCATCTCATCAGCCCAAAGAAGTTTATATAAAAAAAATTGAATCTTTTTTGTTTATTTTGTGTGCTTGTGTGTGTGAATGGGTGAGTGAATACCGTGTTACATGTGTGAAGGTCAGAGGCTAATTTGCAGGTGTCTTTTCTCTTCTCCCACCATCTGATTCCTGGGAATCAAACTCAGGTCTTTAGACTTGGTGGAAGGCCCTATATCCACTGAACTATCTTGCTGGATCCCAAGGAGGTTTAGTGACATCACTTCATGTTATCCTTTTAACATGCCACCTACATATCTTTTCCTCATGTCACAGTAAAGTAAGTCCCAGAGAAGCCTGATGATCCCTCCATGGCTCACAGTGCCTGTCAGCTGGTTCAATATTCAGAATGATTCTGAATGCTCCAAGTAGCAGGTAGTTGTGATTTTAAGTCACTCTTTTATTACTGTCTCCCAAGTGGAGCATCATACCCATAAAGTGTGTCTTTTTCTAATATCAACATAGCTTGCCTTACTTTTAGGGTAAGTCAGTTTGATAGATATTTAGATAGAAGAAAAAGGAAATTAAGTCTTCAAAGACCCTTTATAGAAGATTAAGGAAGCTATTATGAATTCACATGTGTGGGTAAGGGAAATGTTAATTAAACCACATTTGAAATTGGAGTCAGGTCCTCCTGTTCTTCTACCTGAGATGTTTTTTCATCACCGTGTTTTTTGCTGGGAATGAAGGCATTGATTTTGCTCAGCTTTCAGTGAATCTGAAGTGCTGTTCACATTAGGCCAGGTATAAAACAGGTAATTTATTTAGAGATGCCCAGAGAAGGCTTGATGCTAGAGAGCTTCAGAGATGCCTGATGGATATGTGCATGTTTCAAAGACAGTTTTTGCCTTATTTTTTTTTTTTTTGTCTAGCCAAGTACATCTCAGATTTTCAAAGAAAGATGCACAGAGAAAATGACACTATTTATAGGTGGCCTCAGCTTCCCACTCTGCCTTCATTTAGCTCTCTTGTGCCCTCTCTGCCTGCCATGATGGCTTGGGAGCACTTGAGGTACATAGAGATCCTTAGCTGTGGTCCTTTGTCAAGTGGTTGGTATGGTCCTGGTTTGTTTAAATAAGAGTATTGTTTTTTCCAGAAAGAGACTCCCTTTTTCTTATTTGTTCATTTCTCTGCATATCAACTAGGTAACTCTAAATGTTTAACCATTTATACTAGACATGGGTAAAAGACCCACGATTGATATACACAAATGCCATCCAAAATGGCAGAAGTATTAAGCATATCAAAATAAGAGGGGGCCACCAAGGACTGTCTTTTGATAAGGGCAAGGATGGAGTCAAACTGACTTGACCTTAATAGATCTCTATTTATAACAACAGCAAAAAGGCCAAGAAGCTAGTACGAAATGTTACAAATATCTACTTTTGGATGACATGCCTGAGATCTGGCTTCAATACTGTGAAAGATAAGAAATAAGAAAAAAGGAAACAAAACAAAACTACAAAACAAAACAAAAACCCATTAACAAAAGCCCAAACAAACAAAACCTGCCATAGGTACACAAGCTAGTCACTCTGTATTTTATTTGTTCATCTATTCAAACTCTATTTACTATATCTGGCTTATAATACTTATGATACCATACATATCATGTGCTTGGCTTTAGGGTACATGTTAAAGTTCTGCCGACCAATTTAATGATTGCTACTAAATACAGAGGCTTAAATCAAGATTAATTAAAACAAACAAACAAAAAATATTCTGCTAGTCATATCATCTACATTTCCAGTGTTCAATAGTCACTGTGGCTAGTGCTCCCCTAATAGATAAACATTCCATAGATACAGATTATATCCATGACTCTGGAATGTTCCATCAGGTCACCTGGTGAAGAAAAAAAAAGCTATGATCTTTATATTTATAATCAAATGTTATATACGATTATACGTCTACATTTAAAAAATAAAACAATACATGAGCACTATATATTTTAAAGCAATAGGAAAGAAATGTGTAAGTATGAAAGAAATGATTTAACATGATAGAGGGGACAAAACTTTTTCAAAGAGTACTTAAGACATGAAAGGTCATGACGCTAGATGAGCAAAAGGAGTTACTTTGTGATATCATTGGGCATAGCCGTGGAAATCCATACTTTGCCTTGGGTCACTCCCTCTGTTAAACCTCTTCAGGTTTATGTAGGCAAATTGGGTCTGACTGATAGCAAAGATTCAACTGTCTCAACATATCTGAAATACGGATGTTGAACTTGAGGTTCCAGATCCAGGGTGTGTCATCACCCATGAAGACTCAAAGTAGGTTGCCGAGCTGACACATGCACTGAAATTATGGGATGGCATGGTCCAGTCTCTTCTCTTACAAATTCATGTCCAGTCAGAGACTGTATTTTCTCTTTGTGTTTCCCTGAGAGCTGAAAGTAGGTGACTTTAAACATTTAATGTCACTTGGCCCCAATATCCAGCCTACTCTCTCAATGGAAATAAATGTCACAACTCGTTTCTAGGTCTCCAGAAGCTACAATGTCTCTGAAGTGATACTTGTCAGAGACGGGTGCTAATTTTATAACATCTGATAAAGGGATGGGTAAATTTCTTTAAAAATTGACTCTATTCACCTCCAATTTCTATGACTTGATAATACATTTATAAAAACTTCTGGATTGAGGCTTGCTTCAATAAGTATTTGAATGTCAAGAGGTAATATTCAAGTAATCTTAGGCTCCAAAAACCCTTTTTGGTTGTTTATGCTGTAATGTTTTACAAAGATCATTTTGTTCAAAGAAACAAATATAGAGGAATGCTTACTGAAAACCACATGCATGGGTGTGTGTGTGTGTGTGTGTGTGTGTGTGTGTGTGTGTGTGTGTGTGTGTGAGTGTGACCCCTTTTTCCTCCTTCTTGGTATTGTTTGGGGCATAAAAAACTATCATAAAATAAAGTATCTGCCACCATTGTTAAGATAAAGGTGCAAGTGAGACCACTTCTGATGACATAAGATGTGATATAACTGTACACTAATGAGAGTAAAAGGTGCAAGACAAATGAGGAATTACACTCAGATGAGGGAAGCTTCGATGACTTAATGGGCAAAGTGAGATTTTAAATGAACTTGTTAAATATAGCTAACTAGTGAAGGCCAATAGCACATGCAAAGGCATGTCTGGTAAAAATAAATAAATAAAGGCTGTTAGGTCAGTGGCAGCAGCAGGGTTCAGGGAAGGAACAAAAGTTCCCACAGAAATATACAGTGATTGCAAGAGGCAACTTAGAGCATCCAGAGACAGGACCATCCTTATCTTTGTTGAAAAATGCTCTTAAATTAGGGGGATCAAAACCCAAATGATGCTAAGACAGGTATACACTGATGATTGGTGAAGATTGTGGCCCTTGGACTTAAGAGAAAGATATGTGGCTGTGTGCTACTTTGGAAGGTTGTAGCACAGAGATCTCTGAGGGTGATGATGGGGTCCTTGGTATATCTCTCACTTCCTCATTCATTGTTATTACTGGTACAATATGACAAGAATTTTCCAAGATAATTTGTTAGTTCCTTGCAACTTGAACTTTTATTATTTTCTCAGTTCCTCTCAGCACTGCTATCACTGAAGATTGGACCTTATTGTACTAGTTCATAGATTCATAGCATTTTACACTTCTTAAGTGACATACAACCCACTAGTACTCTTAGTGAATAAGTAATCATCTGCAAACACCATCTTTTTAGCTTCCGATGGCAAAATCAACATGCAGAGACTTCTTGCATGGACACAAAAGATTCCTATATATAGAAACTTCTTCAGAAAAGCAACATGGTGACTAAATGAAAATAAAATTTGCTCCCAGTTGAGAAATCAGGGAGACGGCAGTTTGCTTAAATGCCTCTTCTCTTAGCTGGGGATTTGATCAGTTTTATGCACTTTTTTCTAATATGTTGTAGTGATGAGAATTAGTCTCCTCCCATTGCCCTGCCTTGACCCTCCTGCCAGCTCTGCCTGATGCCCCTGGACTTCACCAATAGTCCCTGTTTAATCTGGGTTCTATGTATGATAGAATGCACTGTATTTTCTCTCTTTTTAGTTACTTCCTCTTGTTACTCCCACCCCATCCATTCAGACATGGCACTCCCCCCACAAAGCTCCCCCCCTACTTTCTAGATAAGACAGAAAACATGAGCATGCAGTCCCCAATTCTGAAAGGGGTTAGATGGAATCTCAAAGCAGTTTTAACTTTTGTCTTCCTCATACTAAAAGTGTCAAGCATTTTCTTAAGTATCCATTGGACATTAGTATTTCTTTTTTGAGGTTTGTCTACTCACTCTTTTGGCCCATGTCTTGATTATATGATTCAGTTTCTAATTGTTGTGGTATTTTAGGAATCTTAGGAATTAATGTCTTTTCAGATATATAGTTGGCAAAGATGTTTTTCCAATTCTGTGTTCATTTTTCACCATGGTGGGAAAGATAAGTACCCACGAGTTCATCTAGCCCATCCACACCCTCACTTACCCTCTCCAGCATGCATATAATTGTCAGTGTCCAATTTACAAGGACCAACAAAGAAGTTGCTTCAGAATCTTAACAACAAATTATGGCAATGCTGTTGGGGAAGAGGAACCCTTGCACATCAATGACAGATGTAATTTGTGTAGGATTTCCACATGTGTAGCCACTGTGGAAATCAGTATGGAGGGTCTTCAAAAAGTGAAAAGTAGAACAACTGTATGACTCAGCTATACTACGCCTGAACATATGTCCAAAACACTATAAGGCAATACACCACAGAATATTTGCACTGCTATTTTTACTGCTAGAGTATTCACAATATCCAGGAAACAGAACTAGCCTAGATGCCCATCCATAGATGACTTAATAAAGAAAATACAATAGACAGATATGAGGGAGTTTATACAGTTACTAAGAAGTTTGAAATCATGATATGTGCAGGGAAATGGATAGAACAGAAAATAATTATTATAAATAAATACAGTAATGATTTATGATGGATCTCTTACACTTACTCTACATGCTCAAACTTGATATTCTTTGATTAATATGTCTCCAAACCACCTACCTCAGACTTCAGTAAGTACCATTTCACTATCTGCTTCTAAAAGCCAGCCCCCCCTTTTTTAGATTTTCAGATAATTTACACATGACTGAGCTCATGTAGTATGTGTCTTCCTTTGCCTGGCTAATGAATTCAATGTCTTCTAGCTTCAGTTTGTAAATGATAGAATTTCCTGTGTGCACATGCACGTGTGTGTGTGTGTGTGTGTGTGTGTGTGTGTGTGTGTGTGTGTGTGTGTGTGTTATATCTGTATGTATTTGTGTACATGTGTGCATATGTATATATAGATATAGAGGCCAGAGGACAATACTGGGTATTTTCCTTTCTCTCTATATACCTTATATTTTGAGACAGGGCTTCTCATTGAAGCTGGGGCTCACTGACTGTCAGGCCAGTGAGCTCCAGGATCTATTCACCTCTACTGCCAAAACACTGGGGTTGCAGACATATATCACATACCCAACTTTTATATGGTTGCTGAAGGATTCACACTCAGTTCCTCATGCTTGCACAGTGGACAGTTTACCAACGGAATCATCTTCTCAGCCCATGGAGTTCCTTCTTTTTAGCCATATTCCCTGAAGATACACTATATTTTCTTTCACCATTCATTGATTGAAGGGCACTAAGGTTTATTTATTTTATTTCTTGGTTATTGTAAAGAATGCTTCAATGAATGGGAGGTGGTAAGGGTTCAGTTGTCACGGAGTTCATATCCTGTTCATACATTTTGCCAAATGTGGGTTGCTGGGTCATGTGATGTTTTACTAAAGTTTCAGAGTATTTCTTCTGTAATTTTTCAAAGGACATGTATTTTTCTTGAATTGAAATGGTCTTAAGGGCCCGAGGATGAAACATTCAAATTGAATTAATATAAGTACTGATAATTTTCAATAGAGTATTGAAAACTTCAAAGAACTAGGTATCCTGGGTGACAAGGAATCGATTCCCTCTTGAAATACACTATTTTTTTTTCTTAAGACTATCAGGTCAATGAAAAATGTTCTCTTGTATGTTCTATTTAATTATGTTGACTGACATTTCTATCTTTTTATCTTAGGTTTACTATACATATCAGTGTCTTTAAAGTGGATACTTTGGGATGAGGTATGAAAAAGTAAGCTAACACTAAGACTTCATAACCCATTTTCCCATATGCCTATAATAAGTAAAGAAAGGTCTGGTTAATTACAGATTTGTTTCATTGCTTATATGTACTTCAGTACATGTAGATCAGAATACACAGAAGATGGAAAATTCATCTTTGATTGAACACTTTTGAAACCTCACCAATCAAAACAAATATGTTCTTAGAGCCACCAAAATTTCCATCTGAGTTTCTTTCTTTGAGTTATGGATTCTGTAAAACCAAAACTAAAGTTGTCTTGCCCAAATTTGGAAGTAGCTAATTGAAACTGTATTATAAAAGCTGACTTCCTATTGGTGGTTCATGTTCCTTTTGAATATCTTCATCTATAAATCTCTGTGACGGGTTAGGAGCCTTTCCTAAATAATTTCCTATGCAGACGTGTGTATTAAAAATAGCTTGTCAAATTGACTAAGAGGGAAGTTCAGTGTTGCCTGGTCCATCTCCCTACACAGACACATTTTGACACAGTGTATTTGAGTGCTAATAATGACATTAGAAGATGTTGGAGAGAGATCTAATTCAGCATGCAGAAGTGACTTTGCTGTCATCTCCTATTTTCTGCACAATTGACAGCAGATACTTGGGGCTGAATTTTTATTTCAGGTCAAATTTCCAAGGCATGAGGCTGTCTGTTAGGAACAGATAAGACCAAAGCCAATATGAGAGCACTTGTTGGAAGTGTCAGTGGTGCTGAGAATTTGAAAGGGATGCTTCAGTTTTCTGTTTAGGACATGACATAACAACATATGTTTTAGCAGCAAGAAAAACCAACCAGAAGCTCCCTGTCATTTTCCTATGGTTCCTACTGGGAAGACTTCAGAAAGGAAGTCAAATTTTCTTTGGAAGAAGAGATGATTTTAAAAACATGTATATAGCCTTTTCTTTTCATTTTATTTTCCCCTAACCAACATTTCTTTGAATATCCCAAATAAATGTGACTTGCTGGTAATTCTTAAATTTTAACAGAAAGACCAATAAGCCTCAGCATTTCACTTTCATAGGCGAGAAGCAGGTAGGTAGAACTGTGTCGATGCAGCAGATGAAAAACTATTGGAAATGAAAAGATGATGGCTTGGAAAATTATTCAGATGGGCTGATGCACCAAATTAAATAGGACACTAAGGTGAATATCAGGGGATGCTCTGTCAGTGTTTGGGTTAGGTGCCCAAATTTTACTTGATTGGCAAGTACATACCTGCTTCCTTCAGCTCAGCTTCCCAAGTGAATAGTCACTGGGTCAATCTATTGTTAGTACTAACATTTGGTTGTTCAAAGCCATGGATTTTGATCATCTTTTGCTACTTTAGGTGTATTTTATTTATTAAGAGAACAAAAGTAAAAATTATGATTTTTTTGTTTGCTTTTTTGAGACAGGGTTTCTCTGTGTAGCTTTGGAGCCTATCCTGGCAGTCGCTCTGGAGACCAGGCTGACCTCGAACTCACAGAGATCTGCCTGCCTCTGCCTCCAGAGTGCTGGGATTAAAGGCATGTGCCACCAACGCCTGGCAAATTCTGAATATTTTTATAAACCTAAACTAGATAAGGCTCTTCCCCAAGCAAAATTCCTAGTGCCCAAAACCTTTGCATCCATCTGTGGAACTCTGAAGTCAGTGGTTCTATTTGCCTTTTCTTGACCTGTTTTAATTTTATTAAGATTTAAATACTTCCTGTAGTATTTGAATTAAAATCTGTCATCTTAGGCGTGTCTTTAAGAAAGGGTAATTTAAAACCCAATCAAGCACCTGAAGATATTATTTGATGCATGAGTTTCAACTACTTACCATTATAGATGGTGCCTTCTTTGAAACAGAACCCTTGGGAGACCCTAAATTTCAAACCTGAAACTACCCTACAGCAGATGTGATTTGCAGTTTGTAACACAAGTGAACCCCTCATGAACTCATTTATCTCAGGAGACTCGTGTCTCATACCAGTCATGTTTTCTTGCAGCCTGGCCTCTGGGATGAGCGTATTACTATCTTTTTTCTTCTTCATAGTTGTATTTCCTTGCAATACTCTACATAAACAGTAGGTTTTACAACATGATTGTCACAAGGTCTTTCATACATTTGCTGTAGCATTCCATGAAAGCATCATTGCTATTTGTTTAGGTTTATTCTACTTACATAAGGCAAAACTCTAAAAGTAAGGCATTTTTTTTCCTTCTAAGTAGGCAGCAATTTCCTCCACAAGTAAGTCTTACCTTTAAGAAATGTATTGTCTCTTTGGAAATCTATGTACCAATTCCAAGAATTAACCCTTGCCCCAACTTTTCTAGAAACTTCTCTGTTCGAATTTTCTTTGGATCCAGAATATAATTGCAAAGAAAGCACTCCACTGTTTATCTACCAGCTCACTAATTTATAATCAATCACCATTATTTACCAACAGTGTTATTAAGTATCATCACTATTATCTTTTTCTATCAATGGTCTAGTTGTAAGAATTGATTGCAGCAATCTTTCTATTCTAAACAGTAAATAAAACCTGCTACAAAAGGACAAACAGCCATACACCCTGAAGGATAGCTAAACGAAAAAGTTCCTCACTCCATGTACAGTTTGGTTGTGTGATTGAAAGCCATTTTCTTTTTACAAAAATTTTACTTCTATTTGTGTGTGTGTGTGTGTGTGTGTGTGTGTGTGTGTGTGTGTCTGAGTGTCTGTGTGTATGTGTCATGTGTGTGTGCAGTTGTCTCTGGAGGCCAGAAGAGGGCATTTGATTCCCCAGAGCTTGAGTAACAGGTGTTACGTGCCACCTAGTGTGTGTGCTGAGAACTGAACTTGAGTCTTCTGTAAATGCAGCAGGTGCTCTTTACCTTTGAACCCTTACTCGACCCCATAAATATCATTTTTAATCTTTGATAGCACTACCAGGCTAGAAGCATTACCTCTAATGGTTTGGGGGGACACGAATTTGTATAAATTACATGTGTTTTGTATCTTCATTCAATAATATGAGCTGAAATTTATGTACAAGAATATTTCCTTGACTGATCATTTTGATTTGTTTAACCTTATAGTAAACAGTGAGCACCCAGAGCTGTCAGGACATTACAGGTTGTTTAATTTTCTGGTTCCATTGGAAGTGTTTTCTATGAACCATTTGCTCCCTAAACAGTTCCAGATGAGTTCAGGCATGTGTACCCAACACACACACACACACACACACACACACACACACACACACACACACACACACACACACTCACACACACATGCACACACGCACAGATATTTTGAAAATGTTTCTATTCATTAACAAACTCATGCATTATTAGCAAATTTCTGCATATTCATATAGCTAACACCTTGTTTCCTCTATTTAGCCAATCCTTTCCCTGTGCTGGGAGGGAATTTCTAAATGTGGGAAAACAAACTGTAGCCACACAGGGGATGTTTACCATTAGAGGGCTGGTTTTGCCTTTGGAATATTGCTGTGAATGTTATCATGGTGAAACTTTTAAGGCATTCTATTCTATGGGTACCTGTAAAGGTGATTAACTAGAAGACAGAAAAACTGATTTGAGGATGGATAGCAAGATGAAAGGACATTTAGTGAGACAATAGCTTGCAAAGTCTTCTCCAAACAGTTAATAGGCTGTCCTAGGGAACACAGTATAATACAGTATGACCTCCCTCTATCCTTTCCTCCAGAGCCTGGTGAGCGAGGAAGGGCAGATTAATTATTTATTCTAGTCTGTTCCCCAGTTACAAGGAGGCACAAACAGCAGATACGCAATTTTCTGGGGTCTCCAAGTCATATTCTGACTAAAACCCTGGAAATTTCTGGCTTGTTCTAACATTGCTAAACCAGAAATCAAGTCTGGAGGGATTTCTGTGTACCTCCAATTTAATTCTCAGAGAGAGAGAGAGAGAGAGAGAGAGAGAGAGAGAGAGAGAGAGAGAGAGAGAGGGTCTAAGCCTAGTGAGAAGAGAAACACAGCCATGTAGAGAGGTCGAGGGTCTAGAGAAGTCCTTTGCTGTCTACCATCTATAGCTACTGAGACATTCTTTGTACTGAGCACAGTACATAACACCTTTCCCCTGATATTAGATCTCGGGAAAAACAGATTTAGTTCACAAAACTCTGTCATCTGAGACACTACGAAAGTGTAACCTTACACAATTGATGGCATTTGTGGTTTTTTAACCAGCTAGAGTGGTTCCTTTAAAAGTTAATATTTATCTTGCCATAATATTTACCTTCACAGGGTAAGTACTGCTATTTTCCCATGGCTGCAATGAAGAATGTGGTAAAATAAACTCACCTCTGTCAGATAAATGTCAGATGTTTAATGAAAACCACTGGATGAGCATCCCAGGTTTACTTTAAATTTGCCGAGGGTCTAGTCTTCAAGTAAAATTTAACACACACATACAAATTTCCAAATAGGAGTCTCTGTTCAAAACTGTGGATTACAATAAATGAATTCTTGAACTATTCATGACTTAGGGAAAAGATGTATAGGCTGGGGATACAGAGACTGAATACTATGTACTGTTCTGATGCTGGAAAGATAGCTGAGGGAAGAGTTAATTCAAACTCTTATAGCAAAAAGCTGAAATCAGAGGTTTATGGTCAGTAACAAATCTTAGTGTGTTCATATATTATTGCAGAACTTCAGAATACACTAGGATCTTAAGAATGCTATCTACTGACTATTTACTGATCTATTCTGTCTACCCATTATCTACCTACCTATATCTGTATATCTATAGATCTATTAAAATATACATGTTTGGATTTTGTATGGATTCTGAGTATTCAAAATTAGGTTCTCATGTTTGAGTCCTACGTGATTTACCTATTGAGCCATGTTTCCAGTTCTAATATACTATCTTTATGATGTACAGTATGATGATTTGATATGTATTTACATATAGCCTCTCATACTAATCATTCCTTTATGGTAAAAAATATTTAAAATCTACTCATTCTGAAATGCACTATTATTTAGTATAGTTCTTGTTTTCTGTAATATATCATTAAAGCTTATTCTTTCTTGCCTAACTAAATTTTGTACCCTTTCATTAGTATTTCTGATGTCTTCATCCTCTCTCCTTTCTCAGTTTCTGAAGAGTACCTGTTTCAGTCTCTAGTTTTATGTTTGACATTTTTAATTTTCATATGTAAGTAAAGATATAACCTTCATGATTTATTTCACTTAGAACAATGCCCTTTAGGTCTATCCATGTTGTCAATGAATGGCAGACTTTGTTTATTAAGGTCTGGGTACTATTATGTTATACATGTCTATCATGTTTTCTTCATCTATTTATCCAACTGTAAGCATCCAGGTTGTTTACTACTCATAACTACTATAAATTATCTTATAGTAAACATGGAAATATATGTCGTTGACACACTGAACTTCTTTCAAACATACACCCAGAAGTGTAATGCATGGTAAGTCTAATTTTTAATTTTTTTTTTTATTAGTTCAAATTAGGAACAAGCTTGTTTCACATGTCAATCCATTCTCCCTCTCCCTCTCTCTCCTGTCACCCCCTCCCCCAACCTACCCTCCACCCCATCCACCCTCCACTCCCCAGACAGGGTGGGGCCCTCAATGGGGGCTCCGCAATGTCCACCACATCATCCTGGGCTGGGCCTAGGCCCTTCCCCATGTGTCCAGGGCAAGAGTGCATCCCTTCACATGGGATGGGCTCTCAAAGTCCCTTCTTACACCAGGGAAAAATACTAATCCACTATCAGGGCCCCCTGGAGTATAGAGGCCTCCTCACTGACATCCATGTTCAGGGGTCTGGGTCAGTCCTGTACTGGCCTCCCAGACAGCAGTCTGGGGTCCATGTGCTCCCCCTTGTTCAGGCCAGCTGTTTCTGTGGGTTTCACTAGGCTGGTACTGACCTCTTCGCTCTTCATTCCTCCCTCTCTGCAACTAGGTTCCAGAGTTCAATTCAGTGTATATCTGTGGATGTCTGCCTCTGCTTCCATCAGCCACTGGATGAGGGCTCTAGGATGGTAATCCTAATTTTTTATTTCTTCTCTTATTTTCCTATAAAAGAGATTATATACAATGCTGATTTATTTGGGCAGAATGGAAATGCCAAAAACACACATTAGTCCAGTTCAAGGCAGATTATAGCTTTTATACCTTTTCATTTATGTGTGTGATCAGTTATTTGTTTCACCATTTATATTTTTTAAAAAGATTATTATCTATAAGAAGAGTCATTAGTAAGATGATTTTCCTCTCTTCTCTCTCTATGAGAGTGGGTAGGGTTGGGGTGAGGGTATGGCCAAGGTCTGCCCATGAGGGCATAATGAGAAGTTAGCCACCTACAAGTCAGAAAGTGAAGCATTACCAGAAAAAGAATTGGCCAGAACCTTGACCTTGGGGTTTTCATCTCCAAGTATGTGAAATAATATATTTCTCTTGTCTGTCTTATTTTGTTATAGCATTCCAAGCTGACTAAAATGAAGAAAGTAAACTGAACCCCAGAATGGAAAAATGTTTCTCTGTCAGTCACTTTCTATACATATGCTTTCTTTACATTAATCAATTTAATATAAAGAACTGGAGTAAAAGCAGAATGTAGCAGATGGCCATCAATGATCACCTCTGTCTCTGCATGTGGCATTTTATGCTGTTGTGCTCAGCACTAGGTGATCAGGACTTGGCTCTAGGAGCACAAACTCTGCAGATAAGAATAGCTTTACATGAAACTATGACCCCCCACACACACCTGTGAGGCTAACCTCTGAGAATGGTACTATGTATTCAGCAGCATACACATGGCATGAGTGCAGACTAGAAAGGAAAAGAGCCAGAACCGCAAAGTGTCCAGAGACAGGTGGCAAATATCATTATCATTTTAGTGAGGAGAAAAAGTGAACAGCGGAAAGGTCAGATGTCTTGTTCAAAGTGACACAGAATGGAGTGGAGCCTGAAATTATTAACTTCTGTTTTCTAATCTAGTGGACTTAAGGTCATAGAATCCAACTAGGAAGGTCAAGATATCAGTTTTATGTCATGAGGCATCATTGCCTTTGCTCTTTTGTCACCTCACCTGGGAGCCACTTGATGACTTCAGACTCAGCAACTGTCCCCATCCTGGGAAACAGAAATCTGAAACGAGGCACTCTATTAAAAATTAGTGCTATGACTGACTATAAAATTCAGACCCCCATCACTCTAGGGTATTCTGTACTTTTTGCCGAAGCTTTGTTTTCTTAGATGGCCTGGTGATTTCTTTAGAATAGTGAAGGGCTTCTGGTGACTGGAACCTGGAAACTTGTTCCAGGACTAAATATTAAAATAACTCCCCAGGGTCAACAAAGCACACACAGTACATATTGGTTACTCTAGTCCACACTGAGCCTATAGTTTCTGTAGTACTGTATTAATGTGCTGCACTATATTTGAGCAAGAGAATTGACAAAAGAAAAATGGTGTCTCATGAAAAGCCGTGCAGTGACTAAGTACCTATCATTTCTGTTTGCCTCCACAGTGTTGCTGCTATTGATCATGCCTTCCTTCAGATTCTTCATTTGGCTCATGGACCACACCCTTGCCTCTATAACACTCACACCCTTTCTTCTTTCACTCTGTCCACCATCCATCAGATGTGGAATGGATTCTGAAACACAAGTCTATGAAAATTACAAAATGATGTGAGAACAATAAATCTCATTTTCTGATACAGGAACTTCTTATAATTTTGCTACTAAGATATATTAGACAGAATTTATATATGGCAGGATATGTATAAATAATATGGTTCAATGGGTAAAAGTGCTTGCCCATCATGACTGAAGGCCAGGCTTCAATCCCAGGGACCTTCATAGTAGAAAGAACCAACTCCTTCAAATTGTCCTCTACACACGCTCTGTGCCCCATCCTCACTAATCCAATACATACTAAATAAAATATTAGAAGATATATAGCAAATTATAAACACTTGTGGTGCACTTCTTTTTTAACCTTCAGTTCTTTCTTCTTGGAAAGGGTGAGAAACCTTTTCTGTGACAAAACAAGTAAACAATATTAGCTCTGGATCATGTATGTAGTTATTCTTTTTCTCCTATTGGTAAACATTCTACACATTTTGATGAAATATGTTGCCCCTCTACTTCAGTGTTTTAATTCTCATAGTCTACATGAGGTGATCCCTGAAAGCTAATTGAGCATTTCCCAATATTATTTATTACTCTTCCAAAGCCAAATGTATGTCCTATTGTTTAATCTACTTCTGACACTATCCGAAGTTAGGGTGTGCTGTACAAGTGAAGGGGTTGACCGTACAGGACTTTTCCCACTTCAGATGAAAACTGTTTAGGAATCTGTAAACCTCATATACTTCTTCCTGGATGAATAAAGGTTTACTGGAGCCATGATCACTTTTCATGTATGATCATTCACTCATATGACTTACACAGCTCTCAAAAGTGCTATACTTACAATTATGAATTTACAATTAAAGCTAAATTCAGGAACTCCATGTAGAAGAGATGTGTTTTGCAAGATATGAGGTAAAAAGAGAGTGCAGAGCTTCTGTGTTTGTGGTTCAAGTAGTCCTATGGAACTCCTTTGTTTGTTTAACTAATTAGGTTGTTAGAAACAGGGTGTCATGTATTCCTGGCTGGCTTCTGTAGTCAAGAATGACATTGAACTTCTGATCTTCCTATCTTAGTATCTGTTGGTGACTGCTGGATGATCTCAATCTTAGTCATTCTTTCCCTAGAAGAGTCAGGTGGTTAAACCTATGCGGGAAGTCAGTTCATAAACACAGAAACATTCCTATCACTCAGGATGTTATATGTATTGTTTTGAACTCTTGCACCAAGAACTGGGATTAACAACATATTTAAATGCATTGCTAAACCACACTACCAGTTGCTTTTCTTTATTGTATATACTTGAGTAATTGAGAGGTTCTTTTCCCAATGTACTAACCTGAGATGCCCGATGATATACAGTTAAGGAGATTTGCAGTTACAAGCCTAGGCACTAGAAAAGTTTGGGATATAGATACTTTTAAAACTAAGGCAAATTGCTTTTTTCTTATAGCTAAGAAGCCAGATGGCATCGCCACAGGTGTGGTTTTGTAAAAAGGAAATCTATCAACTGAACTTCAGACAATTCAGCATTAAGAGGTCAAGGATAAAAAGTGAAGACATGTCAGATACTCAGCAGAGTGTCTAGTGTATAGGAGCAACTCTGAGGAAACCCAGATCCTCTAAAATTCAGGAGAAAAAAATATTTTAATAAGGTCTTTAAGCATTGATTTCAAGGTAGGCAGAACCATTGAATATCAGACTTTTCCATTTGGTGGGAGAATGTGGATGTCCCTGGTAACAAAGACAGAAGTCCAGAGGGAAGCACTGAGTTTAGTGACTTCAAGAAAGAGGAATAATAAAGACTGCACGTACAGTTGTGTCAGTAAATTTTTCTCACAAAGAAGTGGCTGTTAGAAAAACTGAAACCGAGAAAGGGTTTGAGAGTAAGAATTGTTCTTCAGGTGGGAGAAATATTAGGAGAAATGTATTTTCGGAATTATCTAGTGGAAGAGAAAGCAAGTGGATGCTGAAGATGATAGACAGAATCACCCAGCGCTGCCAGAGTAGGAAAGAGCATGTGGGGACTCAGAGACAAATGGCAATCAGCTAGGAGCATAGGTGTGTTGAACATGTGGGTTGGCAGGTGTGACTGCTTTCACTCTTTAGTGATGATAGACTTAGTGTCACCAGAATGAGAAGACTAAAAGAGGCGTGGAGTTTCCAGATAGAAGAGAAAGTATGAAGTAGTCTTCTACACAAATGGAAGAGTGAATGAACTAGGGAAGTGCAATTATAATATGTAATGAGCATATATAGCCTTATAGTATGTGGTGTGGTATGTAGTAAGTATATAATGCAATATAATATATAGGATAAGCTTGCCTGGCATCATTAACCCACCACTGGTAATTCATGGATCAGTAGTGAGACCCTTTTAAAGTTGTGCATTTTGGCCTAGCCACATGAGTACTTGGGTAGAGTAGAGGGGAGAGTTGAGTTTCACTAGGATTGTTAGGAGATCATAGCAAAGAGTCTGCAGGATTTCAGAAGTACCAGGAGGGGGTTCAAAGTGGGCAAAGAGAATATTAGAGTTGATGGTCAATGAAATGTAGCTGAATAATCCGGATGAGAGGTCCTATTGGGGTTGAAATGCTAATAGGGACCAGAAGTGGCCTGATGAGGGAAGTTTGGAACTGGGATCAGAGAGGAATTTTATCGGGGTGGGACTACGAGAGATTTCTAGGTTAGTATGAAGGACAATTATTGAAAATCCAAAACACTAAGAGGTCAATGAATTTGAAACATAATTTGCTTAAGAACCCAAAAGACAGGCAGGATAAGTAACAGGGCAGGTGTGATCTATGAATGGCAAGGCTTGGAAACAAGGAGAAACGAGTTGCCTAGAGACTTGGGAGAAAGTCATAGGATGACAGCTATAATGAAAAAGGCATGGCATTACTGTCTCCTGAGATATAAGTTAAAAGTTTTAAAAACGTTTTTAGATTTATTCATGTTTGAAATTGTACATGTATGTGTGTTTTGCTTGCATGCATGTATGTGCACATGCATGCAGTGCCCATAGAGGCCAGAAGAGGGTAATGGAATCCCCCTGGAAGTGGAGTACCAACACAAGTTAGCTGCCTTGCAGAGGCTGGGAATCCAAACTGGATGTCTGGAAGAGCAGTCAATGCTCTTAACTGAGCCATCTCTCCAGCCCCCAAACAGATTTTGTTTTTTTCTGGAAACACTAATAGGATGATTTGAAAGCAACAAGGGAATACATGAAGATCACATAGGTGTGTGTGTGTGTGTGTGTGTGTGTGTGTGTGTGTGTGTGTGTGTGTGTGTTAGTAGCAGCAGCAGCAGCAGCAGTAGTAGTAGTAGTAGTAGTAGTAGGAGGAGGAGGAGGAGGAGGAGGAGGAGGAGAAGGAAGAGGAGGATTACAAGCGCTGTGGGCAGGTAAACAATGGTGGCACTTGAGAGGGCAGCTATAAGAGAAGCAGAACCCCCAAAGCGCAGGATTCTATTTAGAGGGAGAATAGGAAGAAAAAGTTCAGGGAACAGGTTCAGATTAGCAAATGACTTTTCTAGTAACACTGCGGTAAAAAGGCCGGCAGTCGCTATGCAGTTACAAGGCTATCATCCAAAACATTGGCTATTTTATTTACTATTTTGTCTATATTCATAATACAAATGTAAGACAATATCCTTGGGACATTTTCTTTTTACACATTCTGGTTGAAATGGGCCGTGGAAATGCTGTTTATTTAGCAAAGATTTTGGCTGTGCAAATGATCTTTAACTACTTAATTGGCTTCGATAGATCAAAAGTAGGGAAAACAGTCTGCACGCTGGGTTGGGATTTTATAGGTGTATATATTTTGGGGAGGTGTTAGCAGGGTAGAAAACTAAAGCTTGTGGATTATTTATTATTACCAAGGCAAGAAATGGGAATTTGTGAAGGAGTAATGGTCTTCTAAACCCAGAGGAGTTTCCTGAGTTGCTGAAAGTAGTTTACAAATGTGTGGAACAAAAGAAAAGGCTAGTTTTGTAAATTGTGGGTATTTGTTTATTTTTCTTAATTTCCTTTGTGTAATAAAATAGCTTTCATTTTGTTAGCCAGTATTTAAAGTTTTAGCTTTCTTCCAATTGATATACCACAGGCAATAAATTATGCACAGTGCCACTAAAAACAAACCATTTTTTAAAAAGCAATAATTACCAAAGACCACAATTACAGTCAACATTAAAACAGATAATGCTGGCCTACAACTCTGTGCCTGCCTCCGCTACAACCAAAATGCCAATTGGAGTTTATAAGCACAAAACATTGTTGGATCCAATATGCTAAGAACTTTGAAGGAGCAATGCAAGAATATTCTAGAATAATCCATCCTGTCTCTTCATCCCTTCCCATCCACTACAGCCCTGGCTTCTGACAGCCCTACCCATGCTTTCTTTAATCTACTGAGCTGACTTCAATATGGCAGTCTTCCATCTTCTTTTGTCTAGAATGTATCTAACTCGGGGTTCCTAAGCTATGGCTCCCTCACAATGCTTTCCTCCTATTTACATTCTTTATTTTGTTACAAGTTCTAAGTTGTGTGTGAAAGTGAAATTGGTGTGAATTTCCAGAACATTACCTTAGATATTCGATGGCTCTGGTAACTCTGAACTCTGTCACTGCAGGTGGAGCTCTATGGCAGATGCCAACTCTAATATCCTTTACTTACCAGTCTAAAACAGAGACTGCTCTGTCTTTTTCATTGTTTTTCAGTGCTTTTCCACTGAGATTAGGGTACTGTTCTTTGACTCATGTATTTGCTGGATAAAGTTATTGATCTCTCTGACTCATATACTTCTTCTTCATACCCTTCTTTTATGGGTATAAATACACAGACATAAAATGCTATTCTTAGCATCCAAGAGTTGAAAAGGCATGTATCCATTTGGAAACATTTATAGTGAAATACCATGGCACCAGTAGTACCCAATAGAATTTATAAGACCCTCTTAAAAGAGAATTATGAAATTTTTCATAGCACCAGCTTTTACATTCTTTTTCTTTTTTCCTTTATTATTTAAATTAAAAACAACATTGTTTTACATGTCAATCCCAGTTCCCTCTCTCTCCCTTCCTCCCCTGCTCCCCACCAACCACCTATTCCATTCCCTTTCTGCTACCCAGGGAGGGTGAGGCCTTCCATGGGGATCTTCAGTGTCTGTCATATCATTTGGAGAAGGGTCTAGGCCCTCCCCCATGTGTCTAGCCCATGTGGAATGGGCTCCCAAAGTCCATTCATATATTAGGGATAAATACTGATTCACTGCCAGAGGCCCCATAGATTGCCTCCTAACTGACACCCACGTTCAGGGAGTCAGGGTTGGTCCTACGCTGGTTTTCTAGCTATCAGTCTGGGGTCCATGAGCTCTTCCTTGTTCAGGTCAGCTGTTTCTGTGGACTTTTCTAGCCTGGTCTTGACCCCTTTGCTCATCTCTCCTTCTCTGCAACTGGATTCCAGGAGTTCAGCTCAGTGTTTAGCTGTGGGTATCTGCTTCTGCTTCTATCAGCTATTGGGTGAAGGCTCTAGGATGG
This sequence comes from Cricetulus griseus, assembly GCF_003668045.3. Lineage (NCBI taxonomy): Eukaryota > Metazoa > Chordata > Mammalia > Rodentia > Cricetidae > Cricetulus > Cricetulus griseus. The sequence continues at coordinate 37,771,141 of NW_023276806.1, forward strand.
TATATAAGGTAGTCATCAATATCATTATCAGGGAAGGATGTTTAAGGTAGCCTCTCCACTGTTGCTTAGATTGTTAGTTGGGGTAATCCTTGTAGATCTCTGGATATTTCCTTAGTGCCAGATTTCTCTCTCTCTTTTTTTCTTAAGAGAAATGAGGAAGGATCATATTAGAAGGGGCTTAGGACTCCTCAGGATCAGTTTTCTTGGGTAAACTGAACTCCAGTGCTAATCCTCATGCTTTCAGTAGGAATGTTGGCAATCTTTGGAAGAATTTTTGGTTTTACAAAGTAAGGAATGTAGGATGTATTTAGTACATTACCTGGATATTACAGAGAGGAGATAATAGTGTAGGAGTTACCGTCATTGTTGCAAGCTAATGGAAGTTTTATATCAAATAAGAACCATATCAAAACAATTTTTAAAGACATTTAATTTTATTTTGTGTGTATGAGAGCTTTACCTACATGCATATATGTACATCACATTTGTCTGGTGTCTCAGAGGCCAGAAGAGGGTGTTGGTTACCCTAGAATTACATAGTGACTGTTGTGAGCTGTGCTTTGAGCACTGGGAACTGAACCTAGTTCCTATGTAACAGTACAAGTGGTCCTAACTGGTGAACCATCTCTCCAGCCCAAATCAAAACTATTTTTGAAGTTAGTTCCAATAGTTCATTTCAGAAGGAAGTTGGCAAGGAAACTAATTATGAAACTTAACCTGTGGTAGTTTTGAAAAACAACTTGGGAGACATTGTAATAGAAATTTGCAAATAATTAAGATGCTCAAGGTTATTCCAGTTGATGGAGTCACTTTTCATCACCCTTTCAAATAAATGGTCAGGGCCTGTGATGACTCATCTAGGTGATCACGTGGACACACAGATTGGCTTTTGGACAGGTCAGTGGAACTTTTTCTTGCTTGCTAGTTGATATAGAAAGACACAGCCCACTGTGAGCAGTATCATCCATCTCTAGGCAGGTGGGCCTGGGCTGTGTAAGAAAGCTAGCTGAATGTGAATCAGAAAGCAAGTCATTATTCAGCTCTTTTCCATGGTTTCTGTTCTGACTTCCCTCAATGGTGGACTATTACCTACAGGATAAATGACATCCTTTCCTCCCCTAAGTTGATTTTGGTCCACTTTTTATCATAGCAACAGAAGCCAAGCAGGGCAGTACCCAATCATCCTTAAGCTCAGGGGCCACAGCAGAATCTTTACCTGGTAACTAGCTGTAGGTCAATGTCTTCAGGTTGTTATTATGGCATCTCTTCTCACTGGGGATACTACAGATGTATACCGCTTTACTCTTTCAAATGTTGTTGACCTCTTCTTGTACTTCTATTATCATTGAGCTTAGAGTATTTCTTTACAGACCAGTGGCAGATATGAACCTTATAGCAAATTCCACTGACTATGTCCAACTCTTTCCTCTTCCATAATTTATCTCTTATCTATAAAAAAATGCACAACTAAACAAAATTGTGTCTATAATTAATAATGTCTATTTCTAGAGTGATTTTTTTATTTATAAACAGAGAACAGTGTTAAAACATGGCTCATCAGCCAGGCGTTGGTGGCGCATGCCTTTAATCCCAGCACTCGGGAGGCAGAGGCAGGCAGATCTCTGTGAGTTCGAGGCCAGCCTGGTATCCAGAGTGAGTGCCAGGATAGGCTCTAAAGTTACACAGAGAAACACTGTCTCGAAAAACCAAAAAGTACTTATTAACGAGCTGATGAAGTGAGTTTCATCCCTAGGATCCACGGGGTCGGATTAGAGAACTGACTCCTAATTTGTCCTTTGACCTCCATACATGAACAGTGGTGTATAGAATTCCCATCTCCACAAAAAATTTTAAATGAATTTTAATAAAAGAAAAGAATAGATGTAATACCATATGAAAACTCTAAGGGAGAAGTAATATATTTTTTTGTTAATGTAATGTAACTTTATGTGGCTTATCACATAGAGGAGTCAAAGACAATGAACAATTTTAGTAAGTTCAACTCTCCAAACAGTATTGAGCTATAACTATAAAGGACATAATGGGCTTAGTATGATAATTAAACTGATATATTTTTCATTTATTTTGTTTAAAAGTAGTCTTCTTAGCACCAAGGAATTAAAAAAGACTTGCATCCATTTGGAGATGCTTATTATGAAATACTACGATGTCAGTAGCTCTCCAATCAGCATCTATTAAGTACACATTTCTATCTTAGGTATGATAAAAACCATATAGCAAACATACGTTATAGTTTATACTAAGAAGTAGATCAAAAACTAGCACATATACATGATACAGATGACCTACAGCTGCAGATGCTAACAGTACCAATATGAGAGGAATATACCAAAATTATAGAAATTCATTAAAATGCTAATTTAATCTGTCATTCAGGGACAGTGCTTCCGTTTTCTATATCTGACTTATTTTCAGGTAAAATGGTACATGTTCATTGGATGCACTGTGAGTTGGAAGCACAGAGATAAGCATTTCCTGATAGAAATACAACTTGAACCAGAAAAGTCTGTCACATGTGAACATTACACTTTTTTTCATGACTCTATTATAGAGATTAAAGATCTATTTTGATTTAATCCAAGTATAAAATTAATTTTAACCTAGAGTTAACATACATTGTTAATATATTTTATATTCTTTTTCTTACTTTGCCTTCAAAATCCAATGGATTTTTTAAAATTTGTTTTTGTTTTACTTTGACTGTTTGCCTGTGAGTATGTGTGTATCCCATGTATAACATGCCTGGGGCCCACTGCGGCTAGAAGAGGGCATTGGATTCTATGAAACTGGAATTACAGACAGTTGTGAGCCACCATGAGGGTTCTGGGAACTGAACCTGGGGCCTCTGAAAGAGCAGTATGTGTTCTTAACTGCTGAGGCATGTCTCCAGTCCAGAATGTATAGTCCACAGCCATAGATCATTCCACTTCAGCCATGTGAAACTGCCTCTTTGGGACTGGATAGAATTCACATTAGATAATGTGCTCCATGGAACTGAGGATGAAAAAGGAAAAATCAAAGTCCATACAAGAGACCTTGAAGGTAAGGTAATATTTTCCATGGTGGAGGTAGGATTGTAAGTTGAATAATTTCACGCATTGACAAATTTACTGCTATCTAGACTTTGAAATGTTGAAAGAAAGTAGAAAAGATTTATGTCCTAACCAACACTGGGTTGAACATGTTAGTATTTTGTTTCTATGTTGAACTGGGATTAGACAGAGAAAAAGAAAGAAATGGAACCCAGTTTGTTGGCATATAAGAGGCAGATGCAATGTATGTATACACCACCCTTTAATATGTAAATGGAAAACCTACTATGCTCTGGACTAAACAAGTCCTTCACTACTCAAAGGATGTTACCGAAGTCTGCTTGGGATTGTACAGGTTCCCACCAGATCTGTGGAATTCTCTTGCAAATTTTAAAGTACATGTTTTGAGAAAGAAAATTTTCAGGAAAAGGCTTTGCTAGGTCCCCAGCTCTATCAGTGAAGATGAAGCCATTTAAATTGGTGCCATTCTTAAAGTGAGGTCACATATGACAGGAGCAAACAGCCTGGCACATAAGAAGACCAATAGGTGACTGTTGCTATGAGTATGATAACCTTTATCAATGCCAGTATTATTGATATCATCATATCCTCAGTTTCCATCTCCATTAACTGGCAGAGTAAAAGAATATATATATATATATATATATATATATATGTTTACTCAAGGACCACAGACTTGCCTGGAACAGTCAAGTTTTCTTTTGCCCTCCACTCTTATTTACTGTTACTGAAATCTAAATAAATGTCTTCATTACTCTAAATGCAGGAAACTCTTCTTTCTCTTCTAGAAGTAGTTTCTGGATTTCATGGGGCCCAGCCCATTTGCAAACTCTGCAAAGGGTTTACAGTAACTATGGTCATTTGCCTACAGAAAAAAAAAATACTAGTAGTAGTTTTGAACCCATGTTGTTACGGGTTTCAGTGACTTGCTTGCAGGAACATGGTGCTAAAGGTTTGCATGGAATATAAGTGGATGTTTTGTTTGTTTTGCATTTTAAAATTTTATTTTATGTCTGAGAGTTTTGCCTGCAATATTTAATATGTAAGTATACCACATATATGCTTGCTGCCCACGGAGATTAGATCAAGGCATCAGATCCCTTGAACTTAAGTTAGAGATTGTTGTGAAGCACTATGTGGGTGCTGGAAACCGATCTCAGTTGTCTGAAAGTGCAGCAAGTGCTCTTAACTACTTTACTGGGTCATCTCTCTGGCCCCATGCATGGGTATTTTATGGACACTCCTCTTCCTAAGAAACATTAATTCTATTGTAGCCACATTAATGCCAGTACGAGGGACTTCAGTTATTTTCCCCCACTTTATCACTAACCTAGCATGACTTTCTTATCTGACCATTTGTCTTTCTTCACCATCTATGGCTAGTCTGTGTTACCTTCAAACCTGGATCTATAGCTTCTACCTTTCCATCTTGGATTCAGAATGACTTAGTGTTTGCACTGTTATGAGTCACGGAAGAGAAATTCAAGTTACCTATTAAATCAGAGAACTGCTTGGGGAAAATACGAATTTTATACCTTATAGAGGAACTGAGTTACACTAACATTCCTTTTGGTTTATTCTATTGAGCTGCTTTAGGAAATGTCATGAGGGGCTCAGATTTGGGCAATTCACATGTTCACACAGGATGAAATGCCTTTTGGGGGCATTGTTTTTATGCTGTTTCAAGCAAGTGATCAAATGTCAACAGCTGCCATCATCTCCCTGGGATCTGGATTGTTTGAATTAACCCCTTTGCTGGTAAATGACCAGCCTTTCACCCACCCTCCTGTAAAGTGTTTTTCTAATCCATGATGGAATCATCCATTTTGCTCATTGAGCAGTCAGGGCAGAGTGTGTGCTTTATAGGGTACAGGCCTGACTCTTTTTTCAGATGTGGCCTGGAATCTCCCCAACTCACCTTCCTTTTTCTTTTAATTTTTAAAATTGAAAATGGAGTTGTTTTCATATAATACATTCTGACTACAGTTTCTCCTCTCTCATTTTTTTTCCATATCCTCTTCATATCCTCACCTTCCCAACTTCAGACATTGATTCTCTTTCTCTTTTAAGAAGACAGGCCACTTAAAGGGTCAAGCAAACAAGAATAAAACAAAGCAAAAAAACATAAATAAAAGGGAAATGAAATAATAGTATGAGAAACACATACATTCACACACACACACACACACACACACACACACACACACACACACACACAACCCCATAAAACTTCAAAATCTGAAAGAAACCATAATATACAAGCAAAGGACCAATAAGTTTTTAAAAAATGCACAAACAAGGCAGTATAGGATAAAAATATCTCCCAAAATACTTTGGAGATTGTTTTGTGTTGGCCATCTACCTCTGGGCATAGGGCCTGCCCTTAAGTGTGATTTGTATATCCAGTGAGACTCCATTACAATAACTAACTTTTCATTTGTGAGAAGCTGTTAATTTGGAGATTGCTTCTTGGTTAGTGATGGGAGCTTGTGTCTACTTCCAACCCAGCACTGGGACGATGCCTGGTTTTGATCTATATAGATCCTATGAATGATGATAACACAGTCTCTGTTAAGTTCATTTGTGTGTCAGTCTTGGTGTATCTTAAAGATGTTGTTTTCTTGGTATTATCTACCCCCTCTGGATTTCACAACCTTTCTGCCTCCTCTTTTTCATAGCTCCCTCAGCCCTGAGGACTGAGTATTCCAAGGTCTCTCACTCTTGGCACATTGCCCATTTGGAGGTCTCTGTGTTAGTCCTGAACTACTGCAGGATAACTCTTCTCTGATGTTGACTGAGTGAAACACTGATATAAGGGTTTAGTAGAATCTCTTTGTGAGTCATTTTATTGCCATGTCCCTTTAGCAGAACAATAGGATTTGTTCAACCACACTCTTTATTCTTGTTAAGGAGCCTGCCTACCTGTCATTGATTTCCAGCTGACTCACCTCCTCTCAGTTTTGACTTTCTGATCTTACATGTTCTGTGTTTTCACGATTGTCCTGAATCATCATGACAATGACCATTTGGGCTAGTAGTGACGATGCCATGTGTGCTAACAGCCTGTTTCTGTTTACTTGAATGTTCTTGTTCTCTTGCATTTTTAGATCTATATGAAGTAATGTAGGTTAAGATCAGCTATAAACAAAGAAGACACAAAGACAAGAACAACATGTGCAAAATTCATTTATTACTCAATTACATAGAACTCTCCTCAGCAACATGGAAGAGGTAAAGAATTAAAGATTCAGTCTTGGTTTTACAGAATGATGGGACAGGTCAACAATGGTTGAACAATTACTATTTAGAACATCCTGAAAGAGAGGTCAAACTCTTTAAATACGTTTCAGGTTGGTTATAATTAAATATAATTATATTTATAATTTGTTTCATGATCTCCTGTTAAATGATGAGCATGGGTGTCAGAAGCATGTTTAGTAGAGAGAAGATAAAATGTTATAGAACAGAATAGGACCTAAGAAGGCATACCCAGAGCATCTTGCCATTTTCCCTTTGTTTCCCTTCCTCTCCTCTCTCCTCTTTTGGTGCCTTTTTCTCCATCGCCCCAATACTAGGGATTGAAGTTATATTATAACAATGTTAGTCAGATGTTATATCACTGAGCTGCATCCCAGTCCTAGAGAAGTCTTTCTAAAATGACATTCTGATGACCTGATAATGCCATCCTACCCCATTCTTTAGAACACTTTCAATGACTGCTTTTCTTGGCCCTTTTTCAGCCTGGCCACTGAATTCCTCTTGATGATTTTTCTAGTGGCACTGTCTATCTTAAAGTTCTACTTCGTATCCTTCAGAATTTTGTCTTATGATTGTCCTTCTGGCACATTTGAGGGTTTTTTTTTTGTTTTTTTGGGGGGGTTGCTTTTTTGCTTTGCCTTTTTTGTTTCCACCAACACTCAGAGATTTTTCTGAGACATTCCTTGAACCCAATACCCAGCTTTAGTGCTTCCCAGGGGCTTTAAGCACTGACTTTATTGTAACTGCTATCGTTTCCTACTGACTTTCCACCAAAAGTCTTAAGTCTTCATTAAGGGTGAGGACCACATTAGGTATTTCACAGGCTGTTCAGAACAGTACTCAAGGTCTAATGTAACATGGTGAGATTCTCCAAGAAATAGGAGAGGGAGCAGAACTAGAAGGTTCTTGTGTTTGTATTTAACTACCTCCTTCTCCAGCTGCTATGGTTGGAATATGATTTGAATATTTCCTAGGGGTCCATGTGACTGAAGTCTTGGTTCCCAGTGGTAATAGAGTTGGCAGAAACTCTATGTGAGTCCTAATGGGAGGTCCTTAGGTCCCTGAAAGCATGATGTCATTCTTGCTTGACCTCTGGTAGTTCTCAAGAAAGATCAAGCCTACCCTCACTCTCTTTCACTTCTTGGATGAAGATACTGTTGCTGGCTCCAATATGTGTGTCCATCATGATGGCTGCCCTTCCTGAGCCTCACCAAAGAACAAATGAGGTTACTTGATCTTGAGTTTTGAACCTCAAAATCTATGAAGTAAATAAATAGCATTTCTTCATATATACTCTGCCTTGAATGTTTCATTACCATTTCAAAAGGCTGACAAGGACACTGTCTATGAATGAGTATCTGGAGGCAGTGCCTCTTTGTATCACTCTATGACCTCTGTCAGATTAGTGTTTCAACTGGTTGGGCACTGGAATGTTTACTTAATTGCTATCCGGGCATGGTGGCTTGTGCCTATAATATCATCTGTTAAGAGACTGAGGTTTAGGTCAGTCTGGGCTATTAAATGAGACTCTTAAAAACAAAAATGAATAAAAATATCATCTATCTGGTCAATTGAGGAAGACAAATGTAAATTCCAATCTGTTTGGTCTTAAAGGTATCTTTTGGAGAATTTTTAGATGTTTAAAGTTTTAGTAATATTTATTTCTGTAATAATTTCTAAAATTTAAGATGGTTTGTTGCTAAGCACTTTGTGTGGATTGACTCATCAATGTAAACCCCAGTGCTATAGAGGGCATGCTATAAGTAGGTACATCTCACAGATGATGAAACAGGTTCACTGATTCAAAATCATCTAGTAAGGGGTCCTTAGGGGATGACACTGATTATGATGTTAAGGACTTGGACTCGACAGAGATGCATCAATTGCTCAGAATCTTAGGTCAGCTGCCGGGATTCCAGTCATGATATTTCCACTTTGTGAAATTTCTGATAGTTTACTTTAACTCTCAGAACATGTATGACTCTATCTGTGGTTTTGAGGATCAATTACAAACTCTTCAACACACAGAGAGATTAAATGCACAGTAAATAATGCTAATTTTTTCTTATGAATCATTGCTACTGTTAAATACTCTGATTTCTTCCACCATCAACTCTTTGCTGCTTCTTTAATACATCAAATACTTTTCTTTTCTTGGTGGCTTTGTTATTTAATAAAATTTTAAGTGAAATTTGATGAAAAATGCTCCAAGGACTGAGAACCTGCAAGCATCATTACTCAATTTTGTGGTCAATCACATTTCAAGTGAGATTTCAGAGGCCTTGAAGTTTGGTCACAGAGATGAAGAGAGAAAAATGTGTCTTTTCCAATTAAGGAATGTATCAACAAGTCTTACAGGAAGTCTTAAAAAGAATCTGGACAGTAGCTGCAGGTGGAGAGAACTGAGCAAGGGCTTATGTCTTGTTTCCCCACAATTGAATTTTTCACCAGTGGTAATAGAATATTCAGGTAGCTTCATCATCTTGCCTGTGACAATTAAAGCACCAGCCTCCCCTAATTCCTGATTTAACTTAATGAGGTGTGTTCTGAATTTTTCTGCTTACTATCAGAGCTATGCATACCACATCAATACAAACCACATAAAGTGGAAAAGTTCCAATTCACAATTAGCCTGCAATGTCTATAAAGGCATATAACATCATATTGGGGCATTAGGTGGATTTTATACTTGTTTTATTGAAGTTATTGAAGTTTGTTGACACATTAATTGGTGAAGCCTCTTGAATTTGATATAATTAAAATATCCAGCACAGAGACCTGTGAGATTCTCTCTGATATGATACATCTGTCTAAGTTCCCTCCTCTCTGGGCATTGGTGTTTTCATGTGTAAATGAGTGATGTGGACTCCAATTTATAGAAAACATTTCATTGATCCTTGAACTTGATGATCTCTAAAATAATTTCTTCTTCCAATTTAGACCTACCATCTGCCTGCTGGGTGACCTTGGGCCAGTCATTTAACCATGTTGAGATCTCAGTATTTTAATCCTTACCAGGAAGATTGATAAAAAACACTTTCATGAGCTTATGAGCTTGGAGAGGCTGAAATAGTCCATGTATTAATAGAGTATATAGCATTATCAGAGTGCATGGCAGAGGCACAAAGCAATCATTTTCACCACAACATTATTATTTTGTTAAAAAATAAAACGTATATCTAAAGTCATATACAATCCTCACCATTTTATTCTTTTTTTTTTTTTTTTTAGGATTCAGGTTTTTTCTCCATTTTCTTATTTAAATTAGAAGCAACATTGTTTTACAAGTCAATCTCAGTTCCCTCACCATCCCCTTCTTCCCTGCCCCCCACTAACACCCTCCCTATCCCATACCCTTTCTGCTCCCCAGGGAGGGTGAGGCCTTCCATAGGGGGTCTTCAGAGTCTGTCATATCCTTTGGGATAGGGCCTAGGCCCTCCCCCATGTGTGTAGGCTAAGGGAGTATCCCTCTATGTGAAATGGACTCCCAAAGTCCATTCCTATGCTAGGGCTAAGTACTGATCTACTACAAGAGGCCTCATAGATGTCTGAGGCCTCCACACTGACACCCATATTCATGGAGTCTGGGTCAGTTCCATGCTGGTTTCCCAGTGATCAGTCTGGGGGCCAAGAGATCTCCCATGCTCTTGGATAGGTAGGATCAACATAGTAAAAATGGCAATCTTGCCAAAAGCAATCTACAAATTCAATGCAATCCCCATCAAAATCCCAACACAATTCTTCACAGACCTTGAAAAAACAATTCTCAACTTTATATGGAAAAACAAAAGACCCAGAATAGCCAAAACAACCCTGTACAATAAAGGAACTTCTGGAGGCATCACCATCCCTGGCTTCAAGTTCCATTATAGAGCTATAGTTCTGAAAACAGCTTGGTATTGGCACAAAAATAGACATGTAGACTAACAGAATAGAATTGAAAACCCTGATATTGCCGGGCGTTGGTGGCGCATGCCTTTAATCCTAGCACTCGGGAGACAGAGGCAGGCAGATCTCTGTGAGTTTGAGGCCAGCCTAGTTTCCAGAGCAAGTGCCAGGATAGGCTCCAAAGCTACACAGAGAAACCCTGTCTCCATAAACCAAAAGAAAGAAAGAAAGAAAGAAAGAAAGAAAACCCTGATTTTAACCCACATATTTACGAACACCTGATTTTTGAAAAAGAAGCTAAAGCTATACAATGGAATAAAGAAAGCATGTTCAACAAATGGTGCTGGCATGTAGAAGACTGCAGATAGATCCATGTCAATCGCCATGCACGAAACTTAAGTCCAAATGGATCAAAGACCTCAACATAAATCCAGCCACACTGAACCTCTTAGAAGAGAAAGTGGGAAGCACCCTTGAACGAATTGGTACAGGAGACAGCATCCTGAGCATTAAACCTGTAGCACAGACACTGAAATTGACAATTAATAAATGGGACCTCCTGAAACTGAGAAGCTTCAGTATAGCAAAGGACACAATCAGCAAGACAAACCAGCAGCCCATAGAATAGGAAAAGATATTCACCAACCCTATAAATCAGAGGGCTGATTTCCAAAATTTACAAAGAACTCAAGAAGCTAGTTTCCAAAACACCAAATAATCCAATTAAAAAGTGGGGGTACAGAACTAAATAGAGAATTCTCAATGGAGGAATCTAAAATGGCTGAAAGACACGTAAGAAAGTGCTGAACATCCTTAGCCATCAGGGAAATGCAAATCAAAATAACTCTGAGATACCATCTTTCTCCTGTCAGAATGGCTAAAATCAAAAACACCAATGACAGTTTATGCTGGAGAGGATGTGGAGAAAGGGGAACACTCCTCCACTGCTGGTGGGAGTGTAAACTTGTACAGCTACTTTGGAAATCAGTATGGCAATTCCTCAGCAAAATAGGAACGAGTCTACCACAAGATCCAGCAATTCCACTCTTAGGCATATACCCAAAAGAAGCACATTCATACAACAAGGACATCTGTTCAAATATATTTATAGCAGCACCATTTGTAATAGCCAGAACCTGGAAGCAGCCTAGATGCCCCTCAACTGAAGAGTAGATACAGAAAATGTGGCACATTTACACAATGGAGTACTATTCAGAGGGGAAAAAAAAACATTTGAATCTTGAAATTTGCAGGCAAATGGATTGAACTACAGGAAACCATCCTGAGTGAGGTAACCCAGTCACAAAAAGACAAACATGGTATGCACTCACATATGGATTTTAGTCATAGAGCAAAGGATTACCAGCCTACAATCCATACCACTAGAGATGTTAGGTAACAAGGAGGACTCTAAGAGAGACATACATGGTCCCTGTTGAAGGTGAAAGGGATAAGATCTTCTGAGCAAATTGGGAGCAGATAAAGTCTGCTTTGGTAGCAGCTGTGTGTGTGTGTGTGTGTGTGTGTGTGTGTGTGTGTGTGTGTGTGTGTGTGTCGGGGATGGGCAGGGAAGCTCATTTCTACCCACCTCTTCCATTGCAGAAGAACTGCTAAAAGCTAGTCAATGTTACCTTTCAAAGTCAAGGTTCATTTGCCCATGAAGAATCACTTTTTGCATTATTGTAGCTGCCTAAGGATGATATCTATGACCAACAATGTCCAATCCATGATTTCATTTCAGTGTTACTCAGTACAAAGTAGCAATATGATGGGTGCTGTTAAGGTGAATTTTTAGCTTTGACACAGAGGCTTCAAAGTCCCACAACTTTTGAAGTGTTTTGAACCACTGAGTGTGTCATTGATGGCAATGGAAGCCACCAGTTGCTTTTCTTATGGAAGGGAAAATGAGAATTGAGACAAAGAGGCCAGGCAATTGAGACTCTGGAGGCAATCAGGCTTATATTCCTAATTTTCATTGCTGTATTCAGTTTTAATCAGACACAACAAGTTCTTTAAATATGACTCAATATCATTATTTTCTTAATAGTGTTTAAACTTTCCTGCTTTTGTTCTCATAGCTTATCTTATTCAATGTCATGTTGAGTCATAGTTTTGTTTTTAAGAAATTTATTTATGTAGGCAGCTCATCACAGAGACGAGGAATGTTGCTGTGAGTAGCTTTTTGGATATCTCTACATACACATGTACATAGTATGCTTATTTGGAACTCTTTGATTTTGAGATAGAGTCTTACATAGCCCAGGTTGACCTTGAAAGTGTCATGTAGGCAAGGATGGTTTTGAGATTCTGATTTTCCCATCTGCTGCCACTTCCTACATTACAGACATATGCCAACACACCTGATTGTATGTGGTGCTGGGAACAAAACCCAGGGCTTTTTATGTGCGGATTAAGCTCTCTGCCAATTGAGCTACATCCCAAGCCTCCTCAGGTAGAATTTTATTTTTGTGATATTTTCCCAGTGAAAAGTGATGGGGGGTGTCCTTCTGTATATATGTTTCTCTTGTTAGTTGATGAGTAAAACATTGTTCAGCAATCGAGGCAGGAAGATAGGTGGGACTAGGAGATGAGGAGGTTTCTGGGAAAGGGAGGCCTCGAAGAGATGCCATGTGTAGACCTGGAAAATAGGATGCACCAGGCATTCTCTCGTAAGATAAGGCCACACAAAAATACAAAGATTTATAGAAACAGATTAATAATTAAGAGAGAGCTAGCCAATAAGAAGCCACAGTCATCGGCAATCAGTTTCATAATTAATATAAGTCTTTGTGTGCTTATTTGGGGCTGAAACCGCTCTGGGAGCAGGCTGGAAAAAGGAACTCCAGCAACAGAAAAGAGACCCAAAATGATCAATCCATATATCAATCAAGCAAGTGAACTTCTCCTAGATTTTTGTTCTTGTCTTTGTTCTGTCATGAATATTTTATCAATTTTTGTCCTCTTCTACTTATGGTCAATGTACATGATGGGTAATGGTCAGACAGTAGGCCCGAAGACACTATGAAACAAAACAAATAAGCACAGAATTGTGGTACTGTTTAAAGTTTACTGAGGTAGGGATAAATTTTCTTATTGTTTCTGGTGATAGCTTTTTGATTGAAAAATTAATTTGTTCACTTTTACTAAACCAGTTTTTACTATGGTCTATCATGGGTCTGACATTGTCCTAATTGTCAAGGATACAGTGACATATCCATTCAATGTCCTCACAGATTTGAAAAGGTGGAAGGAAAGTAAGCTGAGTTAGATACTTTCTTAGTGAAGGAAGGAGACTCAAAACTGAAGTATTGAGTTTCTTTTTTTTCAAGTGATTTCTGAAAGACAGGGGTAGCCTAAGTTGATTCAGTGCCCCCTCACCCCATTTTCCTAGCCTCTATCTTTACACATGCAGAGATTCTCTCATCTCTTTTTAATAGTGGATTCTCTTACTCTATCATAAAACCATTGTTGATAAACCCTTTTTATTCCTTTTTACTTTGAATTAGAAACGAAGATTGTTTTACATATCAATCCCAGTTCCCACTCCCTCCCCTCCTCCCCTACCACTCCCCCCAACTAAAACCCTACCTATCACATATCCTTTCTGCTCCCCAGGGAGGGTAAGTCCTTCCATAGGGGGTCATCAGAGTCTATCATATCCTTTGGGATAGGGCATAGGTCCACCCCAGTGTGTCTTGGCTCAGGGAGTATCCCTCTATGTGGAATGGGCTCCTAAATTCCACACCTATGCTAGGGATAAGTACTGAACTACTACAGGAGGTCCTGTAGATTTCTGAGGTCTCCTCACTGAAACCCATGTTCCTGGGGTCTGGATCAGTCCCATGCTGGTTTCCCAGCTATCAGTCTGGAGACCAAGAGCTCCCTGTTGTTCAGGTCAGCTGTTTCTGTGGGTTTCAGCAGCCTGGTCTGGACCCCTTTGCCCATCACTCATTTTTCTCTGCAACTGGATTCCAGTTCAGTTTCAGTGATTAGTTGTGGATGTCTGCTTCTATTTCCACCAGCTGCTGGATGAAGGCTACAGTATGGCATATAAGACAGTCATCATCAATCTCATTATCAGGGGATGGCATTTAAGGTAGCCCCTCCTCTGTTGCTTAGATTGTTAGTTGGTGTCATCTTTGTAGCTCTCCAGACATTTCCCTAGTGCCTGATTTCTTTGTAAACCTAAAATGTCTCCCTCTATTTTGGTATCTCCTTTCTTGTTTTCTTCTATTCTTCCCCTGACTCAACCTTTCTGCTCCCTCATGCCCTCCTCACCCCTCCTCTTCTTCCCTTCTCATTCTCCTAACTCCCTCCCCACTCCTCCCTTGCTCCCAATTTGCTCAGGAGATCTTGACCCTTTCTCCTTCTCCAGGGGACCATGTATGTCTCTCTTAAGCCCCCCCTTGTTTACTAGCTTCTCTGGCAGTGTGGATTGTAGGCTGGTAATCCTTTGCTCTATGTCTAAAATCCACATATGAGTGAGTACATACCATGTTTGTCTTTTTGTGATTGGGTTACCTCACTCAGAATGGTTTCTTCTAGTTTCATCCATTTTTCTGTGTTTATGAACTTCTATCCTAAGACTTGTACTGTTTTTAGCTTATAGTTTTCCATAGATTTAACTTAATGAGGGAGAAAGATACTCAGGTAACATTACTTTTAATCTTGAACAATCTGACTATTCTCAAATGGGCTTAAATTAGAAAGAGAGGAGTGACATTTGTTGGGGGGAATTAACTGGCAAAGGTGTGTGCAGAGCTCTACTCTAGAATTTGGCTTTGAGATTGAGTCATTTGTTTATGCTCCTTTTTGTTCTCTTCATCCCTAGGATTTTCTCTTGAACAACTAAGGTAACAGAAGAATTTCCCCATCTTTCAAGTTTCATATCTACCTGAGATGCATATTCCAGAATGCTCTGGATGTTGCCGTAAGCATGTCAGCCATTACAATGCCCTCCTGTTCAAATGTTAACCTATCCTGGGGAGTTATCACTGCCCTCAAGAATTTTCCTTCTCAGATTGAGTATTATAGGCCAATGACAACTTGAGTGTTATTCTTATATATCTTATGAATAAAGGAGTTTTTCAATATACAGTATCACTTTTTTGGCAGTTGGATGTACAATGTTCGTGTAAAACTGGTGCATCAGAGTGATCATGGGCTATGAACCCAAGGTTCCTACAGACAAATATATTCAGAAAACCAGGTCTGAAACTTGTTGGAAATGATTGCTAACCTAATTCCCCCTTGTATAGAAGTCATTATCTAAATTATAGCCCAGATAATTATAATATCAGAGAAAACATAAGTTGGATGGTAGCTATAATCTTCTGACTAAAGACCTCAGTCCCAGGGCAAATTGTAGGATGTGTCACAATGTAGGCATTGTTTTCTTTTTTGTTTTACTCTGAGTCATAGAGAAATTGGATTATTATTACTGTTTCTGTCTGGGGAAGCTTTCAGTTGGGATTTGGGTGGCTCATAGTTTTTCTATCATGATACAAAGGCTAAAGTACAAGTCTCTTTGAGTGTGGCCTTGCCCCCACAGTAGGCAGATCATGGTGACAATTTCATCTCTCCATGACCTCTAGAAGCTGTTATTAGAAAGTGGTTTCTTTTACCAGTCATTTTTCTGTGTATGTGATATCTAAGAGGAGATAAAGTAGGGCAATTTCTTATGTTTTTCTTTTTCTTTTCTTTCTTTCTTCTTTTTTTTTCTTTTGTGGATTGTGACCATTAATACCTGGAGTAAATGTTACCTTATGCCCTGAGCAAATCGCATCTGAACATGGCACTTGTAGCTTCCTGTCCTCTGCTCTTTATCACAGAGCAGGGCCCAGGGCCTGAGGCTAGCAGGTCAACAGAAAAGAATGGATGGAATTAATCCTAAAATACCTAAAGCTTCTGACACAGATATTTTTTAATGTTCGAAGACTCCAAGTCTTAGTATTTGCAGCTTTTGCTAAATCCATTCTCAAAATGTGGCTGGCTTGTATGGATGACTGAATTAAATAACTTGGCAGTTCATTTCAAAAGTTAAAGTTACAGGAATAAATCTGAAATATATAAATGAGGCCAAACTAAATATATATTCAGAGTTGTACACACACATACACTTATTTACACTTTAATAAAATCTCAAAATTGCCAACAAACAGCCTGAGGACTATAGTTGTATGCAAATCACAGGACTTATTCAATATGAGAAACTGTTATCATTAATGACAAAAAAAAAATGCCTGGTCCAAATATAGGGCTAGACTGACTTGATTTTGTTTGAAAGTATGAGTCAAAGGCCTTGAACAACAACAACAAATTCATCAGAATTTTAACAATCTATGTATGTATAAAGCACAAATGGGAAAAATTATAATCTTTCATGAAGTCATCATGGGACAATTGTTTGCAAATTGGTTTCTGAAGGGCTTCGAAGTGTTGCTTTCTGATTTGAGTCTCTCTGGAGGAGATACTTTGTTAGTAATTTTGGGTAATTATTAACATTTCTTCATGATGCCTATTTTAATGGGCAGATTCTGAAAGTCCATTCTGGGTATACAAACTGGACTTTGCTTAATACTGATCAGACTCTTCCATGAAGACCAGATGTTAAGGGATCTATGCATCTCTCCATACATTTTTCATACTTAGTTCTACTTTCTCCTTTTCACTCCTTGGCCATTGGCAGTGGTATTTGCCTCAAAACTCCTCTGGTCATCCCCATATAGGGCTTCAGCTTTCTTTTTAGCAGCATTTCTCCCAGTGTTTTGTCTCAATTCTCTCTCAAGGAAGGTGATGAATCCTGAAGTCGAAGGCCCTGTGGGGGGTGGGTGGGATGGAGATGAGAGAACCCAATCCCCAGGGCTGACATGTTGTTCACATGGCTTTGGAGAGTTGGTGTAGCTGTTTGCTCATCTGTGAAATGGAGATTTATAAAAAAGGAGGCTTCTTTCAGAGTTTTGAGGATTAAATGATATAAAAAATGCACACAGAATTCTTGGCTCCATGCCTGGGAAAGAACCAGAACTTGAGAGGAGAGAGCTAAGATGCAGGTTGCTGCTCCCCTGCATTATCTTCACACTACCTGCCTTGTTCGCAGAACCCTCTTTGTTTATTCTTTAACCCCTACTCCAGTCTCACAAGTTGAACCTGATCATATTGATCTACGGACCTGGCTACAGGAAATAGTTTACATTTATGTTATTCAGTTGGTAAAAATCTTCCATTCTGAAGAAAACCACCAGGGAGAGAAACACGAAGTTGCTGAATCAAGATGGAAATTCTTGGTCCCTGGTTCTGGTAAGTCATTCTGGAGTGATGGCTGGCTTTATAAAGTACTTCTCTGTGACCCAAGCCAATGAGAGCATACTTCCTACTGTTGAATCCCTAGTCACTTCCCCAATCATCTATACACTCTCCTCAAGCAACTGGCACGAGACTTTTTTTTTTTTCTCAGACTTGGGTCACAGAGAAAATAGACTTAACATTAGAGGTGCTTGCCTAGGGGCAGGGCTAGCCAAAGTCTGTCCTATGGTTCTGTGTGAGGTAGGTGAGTAAGAACAATTGTTTTTACTAATTTCCTAGTGAATCTCTTAGTTTCACTTCTAACACCTTTTCTCATTAACTCTACTCAGGTGAATTTGTTGCTGTAGTTTTCAAAAGGCTGCACACGTGGCAGATATGTACACAGAGGGGGACCCGGAAACAGGTATATTTTTGAACCTGTAGGGCCAACAGGAAATCTTCCTTTTCTTCTTCTGTAGGTTCATGGGGGATGACAATAGATAAAACAGGAGAAAAGACACAAATGTGCCACAAGGTGCAAAATCACGGGAGCCATGCAGCGACTGAGATTTTAAAGGAGTCAAATAGCTCAGTTTAAGTACCACTTTATAAGGGAGGTAGTGGGGATAGTGGCATATTTTAAGAAAATAGTTAATTAACTTTAGGGAGATGTCATCATTGATTGTGAAAGGATACAATGATGTGAAACAAAAGCCCATCTGGTTTTAGAAGAAGATACGGTTTCTACGTTGTCCTTTGTGGATTATCAAACAGGATCAAAACAGAGGGCAACAGGGAGTGAAGAGAGTTGGTCCAGGTGTGTTGACAGGCATCCTCGCTTCCTCACTGGAGTTTGTTCTTGTGTGGTTTCCTGGTTAGTGAAACTTTGGGAGGAAGGATGAAGGAAATCCTCTTTCTTTTTGTTAGATCTGGGAACTACACAGAAATTGTTTTTCCTGTGTTAGAGGAGATGAAACAGGAAATTCAGAGGTACCTTGATTTTTAGGTAGACTTTAAAGAAATTGTGTGTGTGTGTGTGTGTGTGTGTGTGTGTGTGTGTGTGTATCTGTGTGTGAGTGTGTATTGTGTGCATGTGTTTGTGTGTTAGTATATCTGTGTGTGTCTGTGTATCTGTGTGTGAGTGTATGTATGTGTGTGTGCATGTGTTTGTGTGTGAGTGTATCTGTGTGTAAGTTTATGTGTGTGTGTGTGTATCTCTATGTGAGTGTGTGTGTGTGTGTGTGTGTGTGTGTGTGTGTGTGTGTGTGGTCAGTCTGCTCCAGGGTTTCTCCTCAGCACTCAGCTTTTTGCCATGGTGATGCTGGGGAAAAACTCTTGTCCTCATGCTTGAACAATGATCTTTTTATTAATTAAGGTATGTCCTCAGGGGTGTCTTGTCATTCAAGGCACCTCAGCAGGCCAAAGTGTTAGTTATTAGGAGTCATTTTCTGAGGTTTGAAATGCCCTTCCCCTGATGCAGAGTGAGCTTCCAGCATGGCGCACCAGCAAAACTGCCAACCTTCTAGAGTTCCATGGTCAGACCGAGACACAGAGGCAGGGATTACTGAGCTGTGGGTCTCCCAGGCTATCCCAGGGAAGCCTTTTTGCTACAGTCACAGAAGACCTGCTCCAAACTCACACCTGTTCTCTGCTGTCTTGATCTTGTGGGTGGAAACATAGGAGTTGAGGCACTTATCCGTAAGTGGATTTATCTGAATCTAATGGAAGATATCTGGATACCCACCACATGATTTGGAGCAGGGGAGGTTGGGGAGGTTGGGGAGGTTGGGGAGGTTGGGGAGGTTGGGGAGGTTGGGGAGGTTGGGGAGGTTGGGGAGGTTGGGGAGGTTGGGGAGGTTGGGGAGGTTGGGGAGGTTTTTAAATAGAGAAGGAGAAGGTGTCTTTCCCAATCTCATTCCAAATTGTGCTTTGGTCTAAAACCTTCCCATACAGGACTGAACACCATCATAGCACGACAGACTAGTGGCACAAGAATGAGGAATTCAGTGTAGAGGAAGCCTGACACTCCTGGACAGAGACTCAATCAGGACCTAGGGCCAGGGAGGACCCTGGATTCATTCAGGACCAGAAATCCAATGCACATCGAATAATCTTTGCATCACCAGACGAATTGTAACCGAATAAAATACAGTTCATTCACACCCTCAACTGCATCCGGAGCTTCCAGAGATGTCCAGGGTTAACTTTTCATTTACTTAAACTATAACTGTGGTTTAAAATAAAAAAGTCCCTTTTGATATTGATTCTTATCATAGACAATGGTTTGAAATAAAACAGCACAGCTGGTCCTTGACCCGAATCTACTTTTGAACAGTCATACTGAATTCCTGAAAGTGGAGACTGAGGTGCTTCCAGATTTAGCTTTTGCTATTGAGCCTGGAACAGTAAGACTTCACCATTGCTATTAATGTATAACTTCTCATAAAATGACATTGTATCACTTAAAGGTCTTATCTAAGAAACTAAAAACCCTTTGTACCTTGCTCCTATGCTTTTTGGCATTCTGACATCTCCAAGAGGAACAATTGTTCAATATGTAAAGTCTAAACGACTCTTTTTATTGAATAAAGTATTGTGTTATTGAATGAATCACAAAGCAGCAGTCTCCTTTGCACATTAACTTTGAATCTGCTGCTTAGAGTAAAATCCCGATTTTTTCTTTCAGATGCTAATAACATACTGTCCGGGCTAGGCAAGGTTATTCTCTAAAAGGAATTGGTAAGAATTGGTTTGCTTTCATTATTTATCTGCTTAATAATGGTTTCTTAGAGTCACAGAATAAACTTTGTTCCTTATTGTCCATTATGGTAATTTAAACTCAGCTGGTGCTTTCCCATCCTTTGGTGAGTTATTATTGGTTATATTAAGTAAGATATTATTAGTTGTTGTTGCAGAACAATTAAGTGAAAAGTATACTCCTCTGATGACTCATGTTGTGTCGATTCTTAATAAAGAAAATGAAGTGAATATATTAAATTAATATTATTAAAATTATTGGCACATATACAGTATTTTCCGAGTGATTTAATACTGTGGAGAGACTGTGAGACTCACAGCAGAAAGAGTTAGTTATCTAAGTGCTTCAGATAAGGCATTAGATCTCGTGGTCTCAGAAGGGTTGTCTTGCATGAGTCACTGTAATATTTGTAATCTCCCTTTCCTCACTTGTAAAACATGGCTGAAACTCCAACAGTGTCAGCATCAGGAATAGTGACATAAAGGTAATGAGAACGGTTTGGTGAGTGTCCACTGTTTACAGGACCACACACTTGCAAGTTAGTATTGTCACATGAACAAGTTAATTTTTAAGGTTACAATTGATAATTTCTTAAAACACAGTTTGGAAGAATGAAGGTTGAGCCCAGAACCTACAGCTTAATGATCACCTCATGTGGCTGACTGTATCATGGCTGCATACAGTCTGTCTGGTGGGGGGAAGGGAGCCTAATTATCTCCATGACCTGTATAGCCATGATAATGACTTTTTGTGCAATGTGTTCAATTAAGTGGGACTCAGGCTTGAAGCTCCATTAAAGACCCTTGAAGGGTGCTTTTCTGACATTCCCTTTCCTTTCAGGGTCATGATGCCACCGTATTCTGAAGAAACCATGGGAGATGCAAGTGGAAACCACCTTAGACATGCCTTTTCCACTTTCCTGCTTAATGTCTTGTTCCATGCTGTTGTTGACTGGTGAGACAAAACACACCATTCTATCAACAATGAAATCTGGAATCCGGTCATAACTATGACAATAATGTGCACTCTTCCATCTGTGCCTTCAGTGGGGATAATGCTTATCCACACTAGTGGGTCCTTAGCCGCTTTACTCAGTCTACTGAGTCTAAGTGTTTTAGGAGTGGAAGTGACCTAACATTCTAGTTCTACTTATCTTTTAAAACAGTTCTGTGTGTATATATGGTTTGCATATGTGTGTTCACGTGCACATGTTCGTATGGGCATGTGCACTCCACAGTGGTGACGAGATGACAACTTGAGGTGTCAGTCCTTGTCTTCTACATGACTTAAGATAGGATCTCATCTTATTCACTGCTGTGTGTGCCTCACTAGCTAACCATGAGCCTTCAGAGATTCTCTTCATAGATCGAAACTCTAATATTGCAGATGTGTGCTACTGGGATTGGCCATCCAAATCCAGTCCTACATGCTTGCACAGAAAGCATGTCAACCCTGGAACTGTCCCTGCAACTCCAGTATATTTATCTTAAGAGCTAGAAAAATTGGAGGGAGGTGGTCAAAAGAAATTTTTTGACTTATCTAGGCTTCTGGAGTTCCTAATTCCTAGCAGGACTCATTCTAACATACCTCTCTGCCAGCTAGGATTAGCTAGTCATTTCATGATGTTTGTAGTCGATATGCATGTTCATTGACCTTAGACACCAGAAGGAAATCACAAACAAGTACAATTAGTATAAGAACCATGGTACTAGCTACGATTTCTTTCCCTCCAAGAAGACTTCAAACCTAAATCTATGTCTTTTTCTCCTCTACTGTGTCATTAACTTCAGGCTATGGTTATTACTGGATTCCAGTTTTCTATTGGAAATGGAACATTTTGCTGTGTCTTACCAGCTAAGAAAGCAATGTTCTCGCTACTAGAACTGAATATGAAAATATAATTTTGATAAATTTGCGCTGGCTGGCCAAACCAATTCTACTGCTGTCCAAAATATCACAAAGGATATGATTGAATGTTTTCATACTTTAGAAAGGATTGCAAGAAACTTTTTCTGTGTTGATATTTTGCCTGTAGTGTTTTGTGATGTTAATTTAAAATAATTGGTTCTTCTTTTGAAGGACTGCATACTGTGATGATTAATCGTGTGGGCCAACTTGACTAGACTAAAGATATAAAGAAAGCTTATGGAAGATTATTTCTGGGTTTGTCTGGGCAGATGTTTCTGAAAGAGTATTTGCATCAGTGGACAGTGAAGAATATACATCCTCCCCAATGTAGGTTTGCATCTACTCCATTGAAAACATGTTTGAAAAGAAGCAAGAATGATGAATTCTTTCTATTTTCATACCATGACATATATCTGTTTCTGTACTTAAACATCAGAGATCCTGGATTGGACTTTGGGAATTACAACAACTGTCCCCTGTTGCTATCATTTATTCCTCAGTCCCATGATCAGACAGAGCTGCCCAGAGATGCAGGGAGAAGCAAGATGTGTGTGCTGTACTGAGGAAAAGTACAGAGGCTCCTGGTGGGGCATAGATAAGAAATATGGGTTAATTTAAGTTGTAAGAGCTAGTAAGTAACAAGCCTAAGCTATTGGCCAAGCATTTGTAATTAATAATAAATCTCTGTGTGGTTATTTGGAAGATGGCTGGTAGGATAGAAAATTCTGCCTACACATGGATCTTGGAGGAGAACTAACAATCATCCATTTACTAAACTAGCATAATTCCTAACTATAATCTAAATAATTTGTCCTTGTACACACAGATAAGAGTAGTTGCCATCCTGCATCAAGAAAACTTCTCAGTGTCATAGATGGAGACTATCTCAGAAACCCACAGCCAATGAAAATGTAGAGCTGTGGAGCCTAGCACTAATGGATACATCTATAACACAACTGCAGCACCTATGTCTCCAGAAACATTGCAGCAGATTGTAGGAGCTAGAGGACCAGGGAATTTGCTGTGAAACTGCATTTTCTATTAATATCAGAGCTATAACCATAAAATCTCATTCAACATGATTACTTAAATATGAACTGAACAAGGACAGCCACAGTAGACATGCCAAAGGACAGGAGAACAGCCGTGAGATCTCAACTTTATGCACTTAACTACAGGCAGCTAAAAGAATGCTGAGTAAGAGAAATTTTTTTCCTAGGGAAAACCACACCTATTGGTTATCCAATATCAATGGTCAGCCCTGAAAACATACATACAAGTAACATTACACAGACTGAACAGGGTACATTTAGAAGTGTGTGTGTGTGTGTGTGTGTGTGTGTGTGTGTGTGTGTGTGTGTGTGTGTGTTTGTACGCTTAATAACTACTAGTGAAAAAGGTCATGAATTTAAAAGAGAGCAAGGAAGGGTCTATGGGAGGGTTTAGAAGGGTAAAGGGAAGATGGAAATGATGTAATTATATTATAATGTCAAAAATAATAAGAAAATATAATGTCTGTTCACAAGCGGCAATATTCCAGAAGCAAACCAAGGACAGCAACGACGTGTAAACTCTGGGGAACCTGAAAAACTACATAGAATCCTGAAAGACTCAATCAATGAACCAGAATTCCTGAAAGAACTCAGTTTTGGAGAAAAGAGTCCCAGCTGACACAGATCATCTGATTACTACCGAGAGGCCTGAGGTTGGGTGGAAACCCCAGTTTTAATAACTAAACCAGAAGGAGAAAGGAGAGTTAAATATATGGCTATGAACAGTTACTTCATGTAGACTCCACCAATAAGACTTAAGAAAATGCCTCAACACAATACACCAAATAAACACACTGATAGTAATTTCAGGTTTGGGGAAACATGACTGTCACACCCCTTTAGTTTCAAAGAAACACAAGCATAGAAATGAACTAGGAAGGTTAAATTATTGGATTTATGAAGATAAAGGATTTTGCATATTACTTGTTTATATGTAATTTTCTTTATTATCCTTAGAGAACCTGGTTTATATTTATAAATCAAAAGCAATCTCTAGCTCCAGTGGAAAATGTAATTAAAATGTAGTCTGTTGCATGTATCTATTGGAATAGATAATTTCAGGCAGGTGATTTTGATTAAAAATTTGGAATGATTATAGCTATATACATTGAGGTAAAGGAGGAGATAAACTTTGTAAAAAGCCAAACGGAGTAAGAGTTTGAGATCTCTTAGAGCTGGAAATACTCAGGTACACAAGAGGGTACTTTTGTAACCAGCCTGTTTATGTCAAAAATGTTGACCAAATGTGCCCTGGAAGAGAAGAAGTGTTGGATTTTATCTTGTCTTTGTTGTCTCAGGAAGCACTAGGGCCATCACTGAGTCTGGTAGGTGTGCTTAATGTATGAAAACAGGACACTCTCCTTCCAATTAATTAATCCCAATGAGCAAAATGAATATAGAGGAAGATGGTGCTGGGCACAACAATGTCAAAGGGATTTGGAGTACTGACATATGCTTTATTTTTATAGACTGGAAAGAACCCCTATAAATGAGCTTTAAAAAAAGAAGTCTGGAACACAGAGACACCTCCCTTGACTATCATCTGTCTGTCTACTTTCTGCCTTAGTAGATACACACCTGCCACATTCTCATGGAAAACACATCTTCTGAGCCACATTTTACTTTATATGTTGGTTCAAAATAATGGGAACAAGGCATAGGTAACTGAACAGACAAGAAACAGCTGATTTGTTTTATTCAGTCAAAAGCCACTCATGGCCCCAATGGCACTTCCTAAGAAACAGCCTTAATTATGCATTGAACTCAGCAATGTGGTTTTATGCCTTCTTTGTTCAAAATCTGATAATCACTTGATGGACATCCTCCAACCTTAAAAATCCCATGCTCTCTAAAATTGCTTTTTTAATGGCACGAGAAACAGACCTTATAGGTGAATTCTAGATTCATTATTCCAGTATCATTTTTTCAGCAATAGTCTTATTCATCCATGCATGCATGCATCCACTCATTCAGAAACATTTTTTGACTGTGTACATGGGATATCCATTGAGGAGCTAAGGAAACAGTAGCAAGTAGCACAGTACAAGCAAAGAAAACCCTTCAGTAATGGACTTTACATTCTATAGATGCAAGACAAATAATACCAATAACAATCAGCCGACAGCATAGCCCAATGTGAGAGGTGCTTCAGAAAGCGCTGAAATAAATGGGGATGGATGGGGGCCAGGGATGCCTGGGATCTGGAATGACTGGGGAGTACCCATGAAAGGACAGGAGGGAGGAAGTCATACAGACACCCAAGAAGAGCAAACCCTGAAAGGGATGCTTCTTTATGTGTATTTGAATTGCCACCCAATATCACTTTTCTTTCAGCCCAATCAGTTTTCCTGAATATACCTTGCTGTGTTTGCCTGTTGGTGATGTGTTTGTCTCAGCTTTTGTTTCTCTCATAATTTTTCTCTTCCATATCTAACTGCTGAAGGATAATTTTGCTAGGTTAGTTTTCTCTTAGTACTTTCTAGATTCCATCAGATTTTGTTTGGGTTTGTATATTAATTTCTTTTCTCATTGCTTCAACAAAATACATAACATAAACAATTTCAAATGTGAAGTGCTTATTTTATGGCTCACAGTTGGAGGGCACCAACCATCATGGCAGGGAAATCATTGTGGTTGAAGTTTAAGTAGATGGTCAAGGTGCTTCTACTGTTAAAAAGGGCAAATCCTTGAGCTCAGCTTCCTTTTTTCCATTTTATTTATTCCTGCATTCCCCAGCCCATTCATTGGCACCACCAGCATTTAGGGTGATTATCCCCCCACGAGTTAACCTAATTTATCTAATACCTCACAGACATATCCAGTGGCTAACCTAATTTAGACAATCACTCACAGACATGCCAATGCTTGTCTCCTAGGTGATCCTTAGTTCTTTGGAGTTGACAGGCACCATTAACCATTACAGCTTGCATCATTTTTGGAGGTCTGTGGTCATTTTGTTTGTTGTTCTCTCCCACAGTGTGTCTTCTTTTTGTATCTTCTACTATAAATATTTGCTTTACCACTGCATTTCAGCTATGTAACTGAGAAGTGCTTGAGTCTGGATATTTATCCTGCTTAGTGTTCTTGGAGCTTTTCAGTTCTGTAGTTTTATACTTATTATCAAATTTGAAACAATTTTTGTCTCATTTTTTACATCTTTTTTTTCCTGACTCTTCTTTTGGGACTAAAACTACCTATGACAGAGGTAGTTTTCTTCTTCTTCTTCTTCTTCTTCTTCTTCTTCTTCTTCTTCTTCTTCTTCTTCTTCTTCTTCTTCTTCTTCTTCTCCTTCTTCCTCTTCCTCTTCTCCTCCTCCTCCTCCTTCTCCTCCTCTTCCTCTTCCTCCCCTCCTCCTTCTTTCTTTTCTTTCTGACAGTAAAAAATATTTGGCCTTTGTTTACTGAAAACAGATTGTTTTTCATATAATATATTCTGATCATGATTTCTTCTCTTCAACTCCTCCTAGACCCTTCCTACCTAGCCACCCACCATACTCCAGTACACCACACAATCTTTTACTCTCTCATAGATAACAAACAGGCCAACACAAATTAAACTCCATGGTATTTTTGAAGTTTTTTTTTCTTCTTTTGGTCTCATAATGTTTTATCTAGACATTTTGCTACCTTACAGATCTTTTGCTTATATAGTATAGTTTCCAATTTTGTGTTTTATGGGATTTCTATTTAAGCAAATGTGTTTTTCTCCACATCTGTATGTGTTGCTTGTGTTTTATTTTTAGCCCTTCAAGGGGTATGGGGGTATAGCAGTCCTAGGTGTCCTGGGACTTGATTTATAGAGCAGGCTGACTTCATACTCAAACAGATCCACCTGACTTTGCCTCCCGAGTGCTGGCCTTTTTTGTGTTCCTTCTCCCTGAACCATAGCCTGGCCCTGGGTGTTGTCCAATACAGAAAACAATTATTTCATATATTTTTCTGGGTTTCTTATTTATTTATTTATTTTACATGCTGACTATATTTCCCCTTCCCTCCTTTCCTTCCATTCCCTCCCCACACCTCCCCTCTGCCTTCCCACTCCAATCTACTTCTATTTATGTTCAGAAAAGGGCAGGGATCCCACGGGTATAAACAAAGCATGGTATATCAAGTTGTGATGAGACTAAGTACCACCTGTATTTAGGCTGAGCAAGGTAACCCAGTATGAAGAATATGTTCCCAAGAGCCAGCCAAAATGACAGGGATAGCCCCTGCTCCCATTGTTAGCAGTCCAACAAGTAGACCAAGCTACACAACTATCACATATACATGGGGGTTCTAGGTCAATCACTTACAGGCTCCCTGGTTGTTGTTTCAGACTCTGTGAGTTCCTATGAGCCAGGTTAGCTATTTCTGTGGGGTTTTGATTTGCAGCAAGAAAGCATGGACAACCGGTGATACCATTAAAAATAAATGGTTGGTTCTTAAATTAAAATTTTACCATTGAAACTGATTCGTCTCATTACTAAGATATCAGTTCTTCCTAATACTTGAGCACAGGTATCATTTTTTAAATTAATGGGATTAATTTGGGAGAGAAATTGAAGCTTTACAGAAAAATTTTGTGTTTTCATGTAGGACTGTGAGCCATTTTGAGCTAGGTTTTCTGAACTGTTGATGTATGTGTTCATATTTTGCATGACAATGCTGATAGTTTTAGCAGCATTTGTTGGAGAGATTCTTCCTTTTCAATCGTGTTGGCATGCCTACATTTTCAAAGGGTCTACTGAATAAGGTTCTCCAACTTTGTTCTACTCCTTCAATATTGTGTTGCCTCTTCTAGACCTTTTGTCTTTCCATGTACATTTTAGAATCATTTTGTCAAGAGAAGCGGTAACTAAATAGGGTAATGGAGTATATGTAATAGTAAAGTATGAGGAAGGGGTGAGCAGACTGACAGAAAATGGAACCAGCTGTACAAGGTGAGAAAGGGCAGAGGAGGTGAGTAGGAAAGAGAAATGAAGAATGAAAACAAAGTATAATGACATATGTGAATGATCATGCCACATTGAAACTCATTATTTCATATGCTAACCTAAACAACATCTAATAAAAATCTTAATATTCTTAAACTAATTTGTCAGGCTTTTGATTTGTTGAGAGGATAGAACAAAGACAGGAAGAATTGACAACAACAAATTTTCCTGTAAATGAACACAGACTTTCTCTTAATATACTTAAGTGGCACTTACTTTGTTTTGTAATCATCCTTATCTAGATTTTGAACCACATATTTTGGTACCAGCATAACTAAGTCTTTCATTTACTTAACTATATATGGTGAAAATGTGAAAAAAATTGCATTATTATTTCAAACTCCAACTGTCCATTACAGCGACATGAGAAAATATTTCTGGTTCACATTTACCCTTTTATCATGCAACCATTTTTTGATTGATCATTATTTAAGGAAATTATTCTTTTTAATTGATTTCTTTGGGATTTTCTACATAGAAAATTATTTTATATGTGAGCAAAAGCTGCTTTATTTCATTCCCCAACTTAAAGATCTTTCCTTTCCTTTTCTTGTATTACTGTATCATCTAAGATATTGAAAAGAGTGATGAGAGGGAATATCTTGTATAATTCTAAGCACAACAATGGAAGACTCCACTGCCCTGTCACCAAGTACAAGGTTAATTATGAATTTCTGATAGACACTCCTTATTAAGTTGAGTATGCCTCTCTATTTTCAGCTGATTTTTTTTCTTAAGCTTGAATAGCTGTTATATTTTTCGAACACTTTTTTTTCTCTCTGATATGATCATGCAATTTTTCTTTTCTAGCCTGTTAATGTGATGGATTTTACTAATTGCTTTCACAAACAAAGTCTTGACTTTTCTCAAGTTGCATGGAAATTAATCCTTGATTTGTTGTCAACTATCTTTCATACTTAAGTTTTAAATTGCTTCCCATGTGAAAAATATTAATTTCTTGCTTGTCTTCTGATGATGACACATACAATGGTTTACTTACAGTCTCTTGTAGTTGGGATTTTAACATGAGCATTTGTTTTGCTTTTGAACTTTGAAATACTGTCACTCTGTTTACCCTATCCTGGCCTTGAACCCTTGACCTTCCTGGGTGAGTCTCTTGAGTGCTACATTACAGACATTTGTCACTATGCTCAGTTTCTGAATTTTAGTTATGTTTTGTTAAAATCATTGACCCTGAACTGAACATATTAAGTATTTGTATTTTGCCATGTTCATTAATTTTTGTAGAATTAATTTATAATTTTGGATCAAAAGAAGGAAATTAAGAATTAAGGTGTTAGAAACTGCATTCTGGAGATGATGAGTGAACTTGAATCACATTGGCCATATTTTTACAGGTACACTATTAATTATTCTAATTTTTATTTTTAGTGAGCCAAAACTATATGTGTCTTAGCTATCTAAGTGTCTACAATACTGTGAACATGGTGGGGAAATTAAACTGGAATAATAACAATGCTTATGTCTCAATGGCTTACATTCTTTTGGAGCATGTGAGGTAATGTGTTTTTAATTATCTAGACTTAACAAGTCTATACTATATATTCAGCATCATGCTATGCACAATAAACACCCACAATTTTATTTGCCAATTTATCATGATGTCTTAAAAAGGAAAAGTGGGTTAACCACTGAAGAAAATGATAGTCCTTACCCAAAGAAGTAAGTGCCTCCTGGGCTATGCAACACTTTTCAGGTCTCTTGGGACCATTGGCTCCAGTTACTTACAAAGAAATGCAGGCAGATGTTCATAATGGCTGTCAGTGCCTGGTCCAGGGCTCTTAAGTTCACTCCCAGCGAATATGCACTGGGTCTGCTACATAACAACAACAGAAGAGACTTCACTACCTCCATGTTTCAAAACAAAACTTGTTGTCACTTCAATCCCAGGAGTTAGGAAAAGGTGAAAACACAGTCATCGTGGTAATATGAGAAACATAAATTACGAACTGTATTATGGAATTATGTGTTAATATAAAGAGCTCCAAATAATAGAAGAAGTTCCTTGTAAATGACTCTGCTAGCACAGTTTATCAGCTTGTAATGATAACCAGCTTTACCTGTAAACTGGAATTGCATTGCGGGAATCTCCAACCCATTGAGTTAAATGTATTTCATTTATAACTGCTCAGTGAGCCTTGAAAGACCCAGGGGCATTTAGGAGTCAGAGAAGCTGCCTTTCTTCTTAGATGTTGTAATTGTAACTACAGTACAAAGAATAAATGATAAATGAGCCCATGATAGATGAGCATGATATGAATTATATTTAGAAACTCAAATATAAACACATCAGATTATTTTGTGCTGGGATTTCTTTCCACCCCCAGCTCAGGGAAGGGGGTTTGTTCTCATAAAGCAAATTGGAGAAGAAAAATGGAAGATACTCACAAATGAATAAAAATGCATGTGGAATTCCAATATGCAAATGATAACTATTTCTTTTGTACACACTGCAGATGAAGAGCGGAGAGCACATGATCACAGCTGGAATTCACACTGGGATCTTAGACAATGTAACTCTAGCAACCACCCTCAGATCAGGCACACCCCAGCTGCTCACTTCACAGAGCCTACCTCCTCCTTCCTCTCCTAACCCTTCACACCAGCTTCCTTCATTATTTTTTTCAAAAAGGCAGAAATGAAGCCAAAACCTTTTGTGTGAAGAAAAAAAATCACTATAAAGAGAAAGGCGAATCCTAAGCAGTTATTTTCTGAAAAAGATTTTGCTTTTAAAATTAGAAACTCCCTCCTAACAGGGAGCACTTCAAAACACTTACTCTACATCTCAAAGGCCTGTACTGTGTTTGCTGCATGCTGGAGCACTGATGCGACCCTAATGTTTTAGGGGATGAATAACAGGATAATTTTTTCATTGTTTAATCTTTTTCTCTTGTGCTTGATTTTTGCATTTTGTTTGAATAAGTGTCTACCTAATTATGCTGCCACAAAGACCAGCAGGCTTCGTAAGCTATCCAGAAGTAAGTAGCACAGAGAACTCTCCCTATTCCTCTCAGATGACTGATTTGGTATTATGGGACGAATTTAATTTTTTTTCTGGCCCCATGGCATGTACAGTACCCTTCAAATGATATATCTCCATCTTTTGCCTGGGATCCCTGAATGTTGTCTTTTAGGGTTCATGATGGGATTTAGTTAGCCTCCCTGGGAAGAAGACCTTCTACTGGATTGTTTTGGTGTAACTTAAATGTCTTCATATGTATCATAGTAGGAAAGATGCAGAGGGATTTTGGAAGAAGAGACAAAGTAGCTATGGATGTAGAGATTGGTGAGATGGGGCTACAAGCTAAGAAATTTCTTCTCTATATCTGTATCAGGCAGTGTGGCCATGTTGATTCAGTTCTGTCCTCCAGAGTCAGGAAAGAACAAATTTCTGTTGTGTATTTTCATGACCTGTGGACATTTGTTACAGCAGCCACTAGAGGCTAATACATTTGGTTTCTTACAAACAAATGAAAATAGATTCTACCCCTCACTTATTTTTTTTACATTTATTTAGCTGGTTTTAAAAATTCATTCATTTTTCTTCATGTGTATGAATGAATTCTCTGCATGTATATGTGTATGTGTGCCATGTGTATGCCTGGTGCCTGAGGAATTCAGAAGAGGGGCATCTGATATTCTGAAACTGTAGTAGGGAATGGGTGTTAGCAACTACGTGGCTGCTGGGAACTGAACCTGGGTCTTTAAGAGCAATAAATGCTCTTAACCACTAAGCAATCCCTATAGTCTCCTTACTACATCGTGTGTGTGTGTGTGTGTGTGTGTGTGTGTGTGTGTGTGTGTGTGTGTGTTTGTATGTGTGTATGTGCGTATGAAACGTCTGAAGAGACTGTCAGATCCCCTGGAGCTGGAGTTACAGGTAGCTGTAAGCTACCTGATATTGGTGTCAAGAATCACACTGTGGTTCTTTGTAAGAGCAGGAAACAGT
The DNA here is from genome assembly GCF_003668045.3 of Cricetulus griseus. Taxonomy (NCBI): domain Eukaryota; kingdom Metazoa; phylum Chordata; class Mammalia; order Rodentia; family Cricetidae; genus Cricetulus; species Cricetulus griseus. The sequence continues at coordinate 37,803,308 of NW_023276806.1, forward strand.
CTTACCTGCTCTGCCATCTCTCCAGCCCAACAGATAAATTTCAGATTATCTGGAAAATAGATACTTTGAAGACAGTGAACTCTTTTGTAGGAAGTACAAGCCAGAAGAAAAATTTCAAATGAGCTTTAAAGGAATTTGGAACACTATGGTAAGGGTTCTTACCATTTAGGGTCCAGTTGTTAACAGGAAAGGTCTACTGTAAACTGTTTTCACCTGACACCAAATATATTTCAATTGTCTGCCTATTGCTCACAATAGTCATGATGGTTATGACTTCCAACAGTTTGAGTAGAGAATGATTTAGTTCAAAACATGAACTGTGGAATGCCACAAATGGTAGTAATTCATAGGGGGGCAGGGAAGATGCAAAGCTTTGTAGGTAGGAGGATGGGAATGGATCTGGGAAGAGTTATAGAAGGTGAATATGTATCTAATTCTGAGAGCGATGACAAAAATATTTTAAAAATCAATTGTTATAAAAATGTATAAAAAACAACAGAAGCAATAAAAATTGATTTTCTTGTCTACATTCCCTCTTTTGTTTCCCATGGTCAAGCCTACTGACAGTAGCACATTCTGGATTTTCGCAATTCTTCCCTCAGTGATGGCCTGTGAAGCCATGTCCTTATAGTCTCAAGTGGGGTATATCACACATGTGTGAAGTGAAGGGCAAAAAGCATGTGTAGACTTGAGAGGCAGACATTCCATTCATTCAGACTCAAGACAAGGCTTTAATTTGGAAGGACAATAGTTGTGGCTATGTGTAGCAAACAGAGAAGCAACCTGATGTACTCACTAAGCCGTCTTTCTCTGAAGCCTTGAACAACTGCTGGGCTTAATGAGTATCTTGGGAAGTGAAAGAGACACTGTGTCACATTGCATGTCAAAATCTGAATGTGTTTTCAAATGCTTTCCAACATCATTAAGCTTTAAATACCTGTCACTACTTGATAGAGAACACTAACCTGTTGATTTGCTGTATTCAACTTAGCATTTTCTTGTTTTTGATTAATCTATTTATATCCCAGCTGCAGCCTATGCCCCAACCTCCACTTTAAGCTCCCCCACAACACCCATGCTTCTGCCCACTAATTCATTTCTCTTCTGTCACCATCCAGGAAAGAGCAAGTCTCCCATGAGTATCTATAAAACATTGCATATCAACTTCCAATAAGTCTAAGCACCTCCCCATGTATTAAGGATGGCAAGGTGACCCAAGATGAGGAGTAGGGTCCCTAAAAACAGTAAAAGAGTCAACAGGCAGCCTCTGTTCCTGCTGTTAGGAGTCCCACAAGTGTAACATATATGCAGCATGCCTAGATCAGTCTCATGTAGGCTCCCTGGTTGCCTGTTCTGTCTCTGTGAACCCCTATGAGGTCAGGTTAGTTGATTATGAGCCTTCCAGTGGTGTCCTTGACCCCTCTGGCTCTTACACTCTATTCTCCTCCTCTTCAGGATTCCCCTACTCTGCCTAATGTTTGGCTGTATGTCTCTGCATCTGCCTCCATCAAGTGCCCCATGGAGCCCCTCTGATGACAACTGGGCCAAGCACCAATCTGGTCACAGGAGATAGCCAGTTCAGGCTACTTGTCTGCTATTGTTAGAAGTCTAAGCTAGAGTCCTCCTTGTAGATTCCTGGGACATGACCCCAAAATGCTTCTCCCAGCAGGCCCCCTCAGCACTCTTCCCTTCTGTCCCTCCCTGAAACGTGATTGCTCATGTTCTCATCCCCATGCACCCTCAGTACACTCACAAAATTTCTTCTATTTCTTCTTCCCAGGGAGATCTGGTGTCCTGCCTGAACCTTCCTTATTATGTAGTCTCTCTGGGTCTGAGGATTGTAGCATAGTTATCCTTTATTTATAGCTAATATCCACTTATGCCTGAGTACATACCATGTTTGTTTTTCTCAGTTTGGGTTACCTCATTCAGAATAAATTTTACTAGTTCCATTCATTTGCCTTCAAGTTTCCTGGTGTCCTTTTTTTTTTTTAAACAGCTGAGTAATACTCCAGTGTGTAAATGTACCACATTTTCTTTATTCATTCCTTGATTAAGGGACAACTAGGTTGTTTTCAGGTTCTGGCTATTACAAATAAAACTGCTGTGAACATAACTGATCAAGTGTCCTGGTGGTATGATGGAGTATTCTTTGGGTATATTCCCAAGCATAGGTTATCTGGTTCTTGTGGTAGATTGATACCAAGTTTTCTGAGAAACAGCCACATGGACTTCCAATGCGAATGTACAAGTTTGCACTCCCACCAGCAATGGAGGGGCATTCCTCTTGCTCCATATCCCCTCCAGCATGAGCTGTCACTTGTGTTTTTGATCTTAGCCATTCTGACTGGCATAAGATGGAATCTCAGACTCATTTTGATCTGCATTTTCCTGATGGCTAAGGATGTTGAACATCTCCTTAAGTGTTTCTCAGCCATTTGAGATTCTTTGGTTGTGCATTCTGTTTAGTTCTTTACTCCATTTTAAAATTGGATTATTTAGTTTGTTGGTATCTAGCCACCTTAGTGTTTTCATATTATAATATTGTCATTATTGTGTATGGGGGTCATGAAACTAGAAAGTGGCTCATGAGAGGAGAGGAAGAATTCTTATAGGAGGTAGGGAGTAGAGAAGGAAGACATACAATCTGAAAGCAGAACTTGGGACTAATGGGGGGGGAAGGGGAATAAGAGGGAAGTGAGAAGCTGATATGGGGAAGGGTAGTCTGGGAGAAGATGAATGACACAAACAAAATTGATACATTTGTATGAAGATGCCATGATGAAGCCTTTTATTAGTATTTTACATGCCAATGTACAAATAATTTAAATATATTTATGATATAAAACATAACATCCTAACCACACAGGTCTATGGCATTAAGTCCACTTATAATAACTTCTCAACATGTAAAGTGGAATTATTTCCATTACACAATGACTCCTCATACCATGCCCCTCTGCACCTTCATCCTTTACCTAGCAAGCAGCCATCCTTGATTCTCTTTTCAGAATCTGTAATTTAACTATTTCCATACTTTATACAGGTGGAGTAATAGAATTTGTCTTTTTGCAGTGGAATGATGCCATCTATAGTAATTTTTTCCATGGGTATCTCAGGTGACAGCACATATCAGCTTCGCTCCCTTTAAAGTAAAATATCATTCCATTGTGTATACGTGTTTATCTATTCATCCAAAATAGTTACACTTTGTATGTGCTAATGTTTCTCTAGACACAAATGAGCAGATATCTCTTTGAAATTCTGCTTTTCAATTCCATTGGGTGTATATGCAGAAATGGAAGTACTGGATTATGTGATGATAGATTTTTAATTTTTGAGTTACTGTCAAATTGTTTTCCAGAATGATTTCATTCTTTCATGTTCTTGCCTTTAGCTCAAGGGGTCCACTTTCTCCATGTTCCCCAAACTTATTATTTTTTGTTGGAAACACTGTAACTGAGGAGCTTGTATCTCACTGTAGTGTAGATCTAGTTTTCTCTGATGCTCACTCATATTGAGCATCTTTTCAGGTTCTTAATGGTAAATTTTGCAGTATCTTTTCAAGACATTTTCAAATTTTTTGGATTATAGTGTTTGCTTATATGTTGCTGTGTTTTATAAATTCTCTTTGTGTTACGGATGTTAATCACTTGGCTTTCAAATACTTTCTTCCATTCTGTGGCTTGCCTGTTACACCGATATGGTCTTTTGATGGAAACTTAGATCTTTGTGAAGTACAATTTGTCTGTGTTGCCTATCGTTTCTTGTACTTATGTATTATAGCCAATAAATTATAATGGCATTTATTTTGTGAAGCTTTTTGTCCATCTTCTTTAAGAGAGTTTTCTGTTTTGGTTACCTTTATGCTTTAAATTTAGGTATTTGGTTCATTTGAGTTACTTTTTGTATCTGGACTAGGTAAGGTTCCTAATTCATTCTCTTGCTCATGAGTATGATTTTGCCAGTATCATTGTTTGAAGAGGCTGTTCTGTTCCCACACTGAATGGTGTGTTAGTTGCTTCTCTTCATTATGAAAAAAAATACCGATGTGAGAGAAGAAGGCTTTATGTTGGTTCATGTTTGCAGTGCTATCTGTGCATCATGGCAGGGAACACACAGTGCGGCAGAGTTTTCCATGTCACAGCAAAACAAACAGGGAACACTGGAATTCCACTGCCATTTGCCTTCACTGCCTTTACTCTGCCTAGCCCCAGCCCATGAGATAGCATTACCACATGCATGACATAAAACATAACTTCTTACCAATCCAGGTCTATGAATTGAATCTATCTACAGTGTACAGAATACATCTTCCTCCTCAGCCAATGCTCTCTGAAAAGACCCTTACAAACATTGTAAATTATCAGTTGCCTAGGGGAAATAATACAGTCAAGTTGACAATGAAGATAAATGACAACAAATGGACTTGGTGCAATTTTTAAAAATCATATTTGCAAGTATTTATTTCTGAGGTGCTTATTATATTCCATTGGCCAGTAAGTGATTTCCCTTCACCCCCATCAGCACTACTCTGTCTTGATTACTGTATTTTCATCATGAGTTAAGGAACATCATGTGTCTACCCCAACTTTGTTCATTTTCATCATCATCATTTAAGCTATTTAGGATTCCCTGAGATTCCAGTTGAATTTTAAGCTTCCTTTTTTTCTGTCTCTACAGTCGTACAAGGATTGTGGTGATGACATTGAATTTGTACATCACATTGGGAACTATAGGCTTCTCATTGTTGATGCAAAGAACACAGCTCTCTCTTTAAAGGGAATAAAAGCTAGTTTATTATAGAGCCAAATTGGAGTGGCAGTAGCCTGGGAACATAAATATAGGTTACCCCAAATTCCATGTTCTAATGTAGAAGCAGATTCATGACACTAGTTCTACAGAACAAAGGAAGTCACAAATCAAGGCAAGTTTAAAATAAAACACAGTGGTGGGAATAGTAGAAGGGTAGTTACAACAAGACAGAGGAAACTTTTCTATAGGCCAAAATGCTATCTGATGTCATTTTTAGCCTTTGGGCTGGTGGAAGATGGTGGTTTCTTAAGTTTGTAGATTTCACAAGGTTTTTATGTATTGTGTATGGAACTTTAGTTCTGCCATAGAGCAAACCAAGGAATTCAGAGGTCTAAAGCCAACTGAAACATGGTAATTAGACTTTGGACATGAAACGTTTCAACCTCTACATATCACTGCAATTCAAATCAGTCAGTCAGTCTCCATAGTCTTACAGGACTGTTTAGGAATTCTCATTGACACCATACTAAATAAGAGTCCACAAGCAGAGAATATGCTTCCAGCAGTTTATGTCTTTATGAATTTGTAAGATATTTGTTTTTAATGACAGTGTGACTTTTGTGTGTGTGTGTGTGTGTGTGTGTGTGTGTGTGTGTGTGTGTGTGTATTTACCTTTACTTAGTAATGTTTGAGTTTATTGAATGTGTATATTCATGTCATTCATCAGGTTTTAAAAGTTCCCAGCCATAATTTTTAAGATGTTCTCTTTGATCCAGTTTCTTACTCTTCTTGAAATTCCAAATTCCCAATGTCAGTCCTTGTTGGTTTTCTCAAGGTTCCTTAGTCTGTTCACTCTTCTTAAAATTTTTGTTTGTGTTTCTCAGATTTGAAAATTTCCATTATCCTGTTTCCAAGTTCACTGGTTCTTTCTTCAGTCTAAAATCTGTCTTTGAGTTCTTTCACCAGATTTCTCATTTCAGTTATATTATTAGCTCAAGCATTTCCTTCTGGTGCCATTTTAGATGTTACTAAAATTTATTAGTAGAGTTTCCATTTTGCTTCCACAAAATTCCTTGAATTACTCCATATCTTGGTTAAGTACTTTGAACATCTTTTAGATATTATATTAAAATATTTCTCTAGATAGTCTGCCAGGAAAAGGAGGCAGAAGGGAATTAGCTCAACTATGTTCATTGCAGTTTTATTCACAATAGCCAGAAACTGGAAACAAACTGGATGTTCCTAAACTGATGAATGGATAATGAAAATTTGGTGCATTAACATAATGGAATTGGAGTGTCACTCGGCTGTTAAAAATGACATCATGAAATTTGCAGGCAAATAGAAAAAACTAGAAAAATAATCACCATGAGTGAGGAAACCCAGACACAGAAAGACAAATATGGTATCTTTTCACTTATAAGTGGTTGTTAGCTGTTAAATAATTGATATTTAAGCTACAATTCATAGACCCAGAGAGATTAGGTGAAGAGGAGGGTTCTGGGGGATGCATGGATCTCCTTGGGAAGGAGAAATAGAATAGATTTTGTGGGAGGACTTGGGGGAGGATAGGGCCAGGAGGGATCATGTTGGGGGAAGGGATGGAGGGAGACAGTGCAAGAAGAGACAGCTGGGATTGAGCAATGTAGAAGAGGGGCAGTGTGGAAATCTAGTGCAGTGGAAACTTCCTGGACTCTACGGGGGTGACCCTAGCGAGGACTCCTAGTGATGGAATATATGGAGTATGAACTGCCCATCTTTGGTAGCTAGGAACGGCTTCCAGTGGTGGGTTGCATTTGGTTGAGTTGTTGGCTGAAGGGAGATCCCTAAACAACCCAGGCTGATACAAGGACAGAATGTTGCCCTCTGAAAACTGACGAAGGGCCTTACTGCTTAGAGAAAATTCACACTGTTTATTGGACATAGAGAGGTCAAGCTGGTGGTTGCACGGGACCTTCACCCCCACATTATAGTTTCTTTGGTGTAGGAAGGTACTCTGCAGGTGATGTAAAGAGAATCCTGGACACCAACCCAGCCACAAAACCCTCAACCTACAACTTGTCCAGCTTGCAAGAGGTGTTGGGGCAATGAGTACAGACTTGCAGGAGTGGTCTACCAATGTTTGGTTTAACTTGAGGCTCAGGTCATGAGACAGAGCCCATGCCCTATATTGCCTGGATGTCTAGGAACTAGAGACTGAATAGTACAGAGAACAAATGGAACACTGAATCAGCTAAGCAGGACTCACATGGGCTCACAGAGACTGGAACAGCAAGAACAAGGACTTCATGGGTCTATACCAGATTCTTTGCATTTACATTATGGCTGTTAGCTTGGTGTTTTTGTGGAACTCTTCACAGTGGTAGACTACTCTTGGGACTCTTTTCCTCCTGTTGCTCATTTTCCATTTTGAGGGATATATGTCTTGTCTTATGGTATCTTGTTTTTTTCCTGTTTGGTTTTCATCTCTTGGAAGCTTGCTCTTTTCTTGAGAGGAAATGAAGGGAGAGTATATCTCAGGGAAATGTGAAGTGGCAGGGGGGTGGTTGGCTAGTAGGAGGAGAGACTGTTGTTAGGATGTATTGTGTGAGAGAATAACATATTTTTAATAAAAGAAAAATTAAAAAACCTATGAGTTGTGTGTTTATTCCAGTGCTTATGACAAAATGAAACAATAAAACTGTTTTACTTCATCAATGACATGAACACTTTCACAAATGTAATAACAGTACTAAAATGCCAGAAAGATATTTTTCTTCCTTCCTTCCTTCCTTCCTTCCTTCCTTCCTTCCTTCCTTCCTTCTCTCTCTTTCTCTCTTTCTCTAACCCCTAACCCTGAACCCTAACCCTAACCCCAACCCCAACCCTAACCCTAACCCTAACCCTAACCCCAACCCTAACCCTAACCCTAACCCTAACCCTCTCTCTCTCTCTCTCTCTCTTTCTTTTTTGGTCATTCATACTGTAATGGCAAAGGCATGTTACAAACTGAAGTTTGATCATCATTGATAACATTGTTTTAGCATTTTCGTATGTTCATACAGTTAATAGAAAGATAAATCAAGTCTTGATTTCTGATGTTTGTTAAATTTAGTTCTATGAATACTCTCATCATGGCTGACTTCAAGTTATGCACACTTTTTATTGTCTCCAGTCAACAGCCAGCTTGAAAAATTTCTGAGAAAATTTTAATTTCCTTTAGATGGCTGGTATGAGCTAGTTCTAATAGGCTGTGTGGGACACCATTGCCTTGGATACTTATGGCATCTCCCTGGGTGGTTGTTAGAACCAGCTAAAATATTTTAAGTGAAAGTGTTTTGACACATGAGATTATGTTAAATAAATGGAATATATTCTTGTTGAGAGTAATAAGCAAGTACACTAAGAAACAAATATTTGGCTTTGATTCTTCAGAAAATAGTTGTGAGTCAAACTGAAGCCAAATTTTGATATTCTGCTTTGTTATCACACATGGACAAAATGGAAAGCCCAGCTTGGACCTCTACTCAAAACACCATATTTGACATGGGTAGCTTTCCTATAGGAACTTAATATTTTTCATTCTATTCTTTCATAGATATCCACCTTCATCAATGATTTACATAATCTAACCATAGTCAGAATCTGAGCAAAATGGAGTTTATGACAAGTGTCTTGTATCTTCTCTAGTGTTTGAAATGGGATTGCTTTCCTTCTCTTAACTTTACTAGAGTGATTTGCCTGGCCATAGACCCAACAGTCACACTGCTTAATTATAGATGACATTCTAAGAAAAATGGTGTCCTAATTTAATTAACTAGAACTCCCTTATTAAATCTGTTACTCATTTAACAAGTATTTGTTGTGTCTAACTGGGCTGGGTGGGTACTAGAGCTAGAACTCCATTCATTGCAAATCATTACATGAGATGAACAGAACAGAGGCCTAGTCCAAAAATGAAGATCAGTTGTTCTTTAAAGTCACTAAAGCTTTTGTGCTGTTGGAAAGTAGTAACTTTTATTAAATTCTGTATTGTGGTTCTCACCATTTCCATGCTGACTGATGACTCTGTTCTAGTGGGATGCATTGTGTTGAGTCTTGGAATTTTATTATGTGTTCTCATGAATATGTTCTTGCTAAATTTAATTTGGTTATATTTCTGATTTGGAAATCCAATATGTCTATGGTAGAATATCTATAAATGTAGAAGAAACATCAAAATAACAACAAAATTACTTCACACTAACATGGATTTGGGTATCCAGTGAGGTACTAATATCCATATTTTAAGGATACTGATGGATGCTGACTCCCATATCGCCTTTTACATAACAGAATGAGCACAGACACAATCTTTTCTTATATATGCTTTAGTTACATGTGTATCATTGTACACATTTAGCATGAGTTGATGTAGCTAAACATTAGGCTCTTTCTAGTATTTTCCTATGAGAAATATATCAAAATATGTACAAAAGCATTATCATAACTTTTGGTTATTTCTTCATATTATTTCTGAGAAATAAATTTCAATTGCATAGTTCCAAAGGCTCTTACTATCTATTTCCATTTCTCAGAGCTTAAATAAAATTGCATTCACAGAGGCACTATGTAGGAGTTTGTATCCCTTAATATTCCTGCCAGCAATGAATATTCACTTTTTAAAAGTTCAATTTTAGTAGATGCTCCATGAATTTGCTTTGCTTTTCAAAGACTATTAATAAGATTCGTTTTATGATTATTTTTTGATGAATCTCAAAAATTATTGTTTCATGCCCTTTGCTCATTTGCTTTCTCATGAGGGCATATTCTGTTACTTTAAACTTTTTCCTCTCTTTGGGGACCTAACTAGAAATATTTTGAGCTGAGGAGTGATAGATAATCAGCTACATTTTCTATTTCTACTTAGCAGTGTAAAACATTTTGAACAAAACATATGGGAAGAGATTTAAGCATATTTACATAGTACTCATCTCACATGTACTGCCTCTCCCATTTTAAATAAATTAAATTAAAATTTTTAGCTGCCAAGTGGCACAGACTGGCAATATATACATACTCCCTAGTTACACAACAGACAAGCAGCTAACGTCACGATTTTATGTATGTGTGCTCAATTAGAAACAAGTCTAGTGCCAAGTTAATCACAAATTTGCCATAAACTAAAGTTCATTACTGTTGCATGACAAGAAATATTGAATAGAACTGTTTACATTTGTTCTAGTTTCTCCCAAATAAGGAAGAGAACGTCAGGAAGCATTTCATGTAGGTAGAACAACTACTTATTGGATACTGGCCAGGCATTTAACAGTCTTAAATGCTTGATTTATACTCAATGATTCAATCTTCACAACAACTTGTAAGATACTTGATGTGTTCAGCCCCATTTTATGTGCAAGAAGTTGAGGCTTGACAAGTTCAAATGACTTTCACAAGATAATTTAGTGAGTAAGGGGTTCCTGCTGAGAGTTCATCCTAAAGAGCTTGCCTTGGCCTTTTATAGAGGCACACTTTTATACAGCATCTGGCTAGAAGCAGAGAAATCCTTTGGACAATTTATTTACTGAGCACCTTCAGTAGGCTAGACAATGCAATCAACTTACAGAGAGGAAAGATAGGGTGCTTCCATTAAAAGAAAATGCACCCCAAGAGAAGTCCCTCTAAGAAGGGGAGGGGGACAAGAACCCCTGAGCAAATTGGAAGCACTGGGGGGGGGAGGGGAGAGAGGAAGGAGGTGGGAACAGGAGAAGGGGAGTGGGGAGGAGAACAAGAGGACAGTGACAGGGGAGGAATAGAGGAGGGCGAGAAAGAAGATGCCTTGAGAGAGGGAGACAGTGCAGGTTTAGAAAGAGGTCTAGCACAGGGGAAATGTTAGGGGATCCACAGGGATGACCTCAACTAAGAATCTAGGCAGTGGTGGAGAGGTTGCCTTTGATGCCCTTCCCCTATAATGAGACATATGACTAACTTGGTTAGCATTCCTAGAGCCTTCATCTAGTAGCTGATCGAAGCAGAAACAGGCACCGACAACTAAGCACTGAACCATACTCCTGGTATCCAGTTGCAGAGAGGGAGGAGGGATGAGCAAAGGAGCCAAGAAGGTGCTGGAGAAACCCATAGAAACAGTTGACCTGACCTAGTGAGAGCATGGAGACACTAATCGTAATGCCAGGCAACCAGCAATGGACCAACCAACCAAGCCCCCTGAGTGTGGGTGCCAGCTAGGAGGCCAAGACAGTCTATGGAACCTCTAACAGTGGAGCCAGTGTTTATCCCTAGAGCACAAATGGACTTTGGGATCCCATTCCCTATGGAGGGATACTATTGCAGCACAGACACAGCAAGGAGGGCCTAAGCCCTCCCCCAAATGATATGACAGACTTTGACGTTCCCCTGTGGAGGGGTGGGTTGAGGGGGTTGGTGGAGAACATTGGAGAATGGGAGGGCGAGGGAATGGGGGATGGATATGTGCCTCTAAAATACAAAGAAAAAAAGAAATAAAGAAATTAAAAAAATGCATGAACAAACCAAAGTAGCTACTGTGGAAAAGGCAGAAGACTCCATCAAAACAGAAGGGAAGTATATTATGCTCAGGATCCTGGATATGAAGACTTGAGGGATCCAATTGTACACTTGTCTTGGCTATTCCCTCTGAGGTTTGGAGTACTATGAAGTGCAGCATTGTGTACAATGAACACTGCAAAGTGTGGAAAGAGTGAGGTAGCCAGTTAGCATACATTTCAGTATCTTTCATTGTAACAGACCTCAAGACCTTAGTAGGTCCCCCAGATCTTAGAATATCTGACACCATGATGAAAGTATGAACTCAGGCCCTAAAACTCAGCATGTAGATGAGCACTACATGCCAAAATGAAAACAAAGACCTAATACATCAAAGTCTATAGTTCTGGGGAAGTCTCTAAATGTACTAACCTTGCTTTTTTGGCTTCTGTGGTTCTGCTTCTTACTAACTGTTCTTGTTAACTAAAGTGTTTCAACCCAGGATATGGTTTTTGTGCTTAGAAGCTCACCTGGAGAAAGACTCTCAGTACCTTAGAGTCCTCAACTCCCAGTATAGTTGCTGGCCTGCTAATGAAGACTTTCAATAGTCTTAAACCTTTGTCCTAGAAGTTTTCTCTAGTGGATACCCATATGCTGGATAGATTTATGTCAACCTGACATAATCAAAAGTCATCTGAGAGGAAGGACCATTAATTAAGAAAATGATCAGGCTGTAGGCAGACCTTTAAGGCATTTTCTTAATTAGTGATTAATGAGAGAGAACCCAGGCCATTTTGAGTGGTGTCATCCTTGGGCTGGTGGTTCTGGATTTTTATAAAAGAGCAGGCCGAGAAAGCTATGAGGAAAAAGCCATGGCCTTTTATTGCAGCAATAGAAACCTTGTCTAAGAACCCCGAATCATTATCTTTGCACCAAAAGCTTTAGGTGTAACTGAGAAAAGCACAAAGTTTCCTGTGTTATAGAGAAGAGAAATATCAAGCAGATGAGATCAACACTATAGATCACAGTTTCTCAACCTATGAGGTACCACTCCATGCTACATATGGGGCTCATGATAAGTTTGACAACAAGGAATGATAGCTGGATGTACAACAAAGAAAAATTAATTAAAAATCAAACTAATGATGAATCTGAAGTGATTCTGAACAAGGAGCACATAGGAATTGAATTGTATATGGCATGACAAACATTGGCTGAAATCCCTCAGTTCAGAATTTAGACTGTGGACATTATCAGTTGTAGGTCTTTTTGTTATACATGTAAAGTATTCGGCTCCTACAGAACATAATATGAAGACACTCAATATTTTTACACTGTCTTTTCTCAGTGTGTGAAGTATGAAATTAATATTCCTTCAGACTGTATTGTGTGAGGACATTTGATTGTTATGAGTTCTTTAAGGATTCCTCCAAATGCCAGTGTTCCAGTTCCTTGGATATAAACACACATACCTCTTCCTCTGGGATCCCAATATACCTTTTTTCCTTAGGATTACTCATGAATGTGGGGACATGTCTTCTCTGCTACCATGAATTACTGAGGCCAAGTAATCTCCATCCATATCAACATTACTAAGGTTTGTCCCAGGACCTGTCATAATGATCACTCATCCCATGCCCACTTTCAGAGATGTCCTTGCGATTCCATAATGAATCTGTTCTACTCGATGGGCATAACACACACCCAGATGAACACACATGATCCCACATAATCAGAGTTTTTGAGCCCACATTACAAATTAAACTGTTTGAGCAATATGGCTTCTTAAAAATCACACCCATACTTCTTTTGTCAGTTGAATGTAAACTTTTTTCTTCCTTTTCTTTTAACCACCATTACAAACGTAGTTTTTGGGCATAGTTGCATTACCTTTCTCCCTACATTTGTTAATATTATTAAAGAGCTTTAGCAATTTTTTTGCCACATCCCAGATTCCTAGCCCTTTATAATAAGAATGCAAAAAGAACAGGTTTCAGTTTGGGTTCTACGTAGCCAAAGACACTTATTAATAAAGGATCTTAAAAAGTGATCACTTTAAAACTCTTTTCCATGCAAATAAAGGTTGAGACAAAACTTCAGTCTTCTGTGCCAAACAATTCTTGCTTTTCAACTTCTGTGTTAAACAATACTGATGTGACACAGTAAGTTAGCGCCTTGCTCCAGGAAATACCTGCTTCTGGGAGATAAGCTTGAATCTGGCAGAGATTATTTATCCAGATTGACAGCCTGGGCATCAAGACCTCTTTCAAGTCTCCATCTCACTGTGCCACCAGTCCAAGTTTAGTGTCTCATCAGATCTGCACAAACTTAACTGCTCTCTCCCTTGCAAGACTGCTTTAAGCCATCCTGTAAACCTTATAAATATTCTCCCTTCATCATCTATGCTGAGATACAACCAAGTCACTACTGAGGTAATGCTTGTCCTCACAAGTTTCTAAGAAATTTAGCTTTCCTGGGCCAACAGTTATGGTGGTGATGTTTTGAGGGTAGAATAAGTGAAAAATCCTGTAGAATCTCTTAAGTCTTAAGTCTCAGTAGCTGGTGCTGATGTTGAACAGGGTGCTTCTTGTCTAGAGTCTCAGGAACTGGTACTGATGCTTACCCTGCCATTTCCTGTCTAGATTCTCAGGAGATGCTACAGATGCAGATCCATGGGGCTTCCTGTCTAGAGACTTTCTGGCTGTGATGGGTTGAAAAAGCACTTCCAGGAATTAGAGTTATAATTTATTTTATTCAACTACTAAATGTCTCCTAGGAATAAGAAACCAATGTATAGAAATCTTACCATAGGGTCAGATAAAGCTCTCATGTGACTAAAAACATTGTCCCTGTGTTCTGTACTTGATGATGAATTTATTTAAGATTACCAAACAGATAAGATTGATAAGACTCTTGATGAGCTCAGGGAAACTTATTGACGCTTTCTTAATAGACAAACTTTGCCCTCTGTTACTTGTTGAAGTCTTACGAGACTTGATTGCATGTCTTGTTTAATTCAGTATAGCCAGTGCCAAGACAAGATCTGCTCTGTAACAATAAATCTTTCCCCCGTGGCCCAAGCCCCGCTGCCATGTGGGCACCCAAAATAACGCACAGAGTCTTATATTACTTACAATACTATTGGCCAATGACTAGGATTTCTTATCTGCTAGCTCAGTCAACCATAATCATAAGACTTACCTTATGGAAGACGTTGGTGGAATGCATCCCCTTTTGCCAGGATCACATGGCAACTCCAGAGCACAAAGCAGGAGGAAGAGGAAGAGAACAACTTCTTACTTGTCCCTGCTTATATTCTGAGTCTGCCTACTATGTTTCCTCCTGCCTAGATCACAAGGCTTTACTACATTTCCCAGAATCCTCCTGGACTCCTAGGCCCACCTATCTTTCTGCCTTATTGGACGAACAGTGCTTTATTCATTAACCAATAAGAGAGACATATACACACGAGTACTTCCCCCATCACTGCTCCAAATATTTTACCTGAAATTTGAGCTGGCAACTTTAGTTTGGATTTTTTTTTTAGGTTAACTCAACTAGGCAAAGGATAGCTGGTAAGAACTGTATCTGGATATGTCTTTAGAGTATTTTTGGAAGGAATTGGCATTTGGATTGGTAAACTGAGTATAGAGGAGACAACCTTTCCTAATAATGAATGAGCCTCATCCAATTCATTGAGAAACTTAATGGAACATATGTAGCAGAAGGACAGATTGCCTTTCTTTTGATGAGTTTGGACATCCATCTTCTGTTCTCAAACATGGTACTACTGGTCTCAGGCCTTCAGACTCTTGTACCATCAGCTTCTCTGTTTATCAGGACTTTGAATTGAATTCAATCTATACTACCCATTTCTTAGGGCTTCTGCTCTGTGTATCATAAATTATTAGATTTCTCAACTTTTTTTTTTCTATATGGGTCTGAGCTGTTGTTCTTTTTTTATATAGTATTTTTTTATTAAATTATTAATATTTTCACATGTACTTTCCCTCTCCCTCTCCCTCCCCCACCCCCATTCCTTCTCCCCCACCTCCAACCTACCCCCCACCCCATCCACCCGCCACTCCCCAGGCAGGGTAGGGCCCCCAACCAGGGCTCCACCAAGTCCACCAAATCTTCCTGTGCTGGGCCTAGGCCCCTCCCCATGTGTTCAGAGACAGAGCGAATCCCTTCAAGTGGGATGGGCTCTCGAAGTCCCTCCCACCCACCAGGGCAAAACGCCAGTCCACCTCCAGAGGCTCCCAGGAGTGCAGGGGCCTCCCCATTGGCATCCATGATCAGGGGGCTGGATTAGTCCTGTACTGTCCTCCCAAAGAGCATCTGGGGTCGATATGCTTTCCCTTTTTCAGGCCAACTGTTTCTGTGGGTTTCTCCAACCAGGTACAGACCCCTTCGTTCTTCATTCCTCCCTCTCTTCAACTGAGTTCCAGATTTCAGCTCAGTGTATTTCTGTGGATGTCTGTCTCTGCTCTCATCAGCCACTGGATGAGGACTCTAGAATAGCATAGAGAGTATTCATCAATCTCATTCTAGGGGAAGGGTTTCTAGGCCAACTTCTCCTCCACTGCCCAGACTGTCAGATCGTGTCATCCTTATAGGTCTCTGGAGATCTTCCTAGTTCCAGATCTCTTCTCGGACCTATAGTGGCTCCCTCTGATATGGTATCTCTCATCCTGCTCTCTCTCCTCTATTCTTCCCCCAACTCAATATATCTGCTCCTCCATTTCTTCTCCTCTACTCTTCATCTTGTGCTCTTATTGTGGCAGCACCCACTCCCCTACCCTCATGCTCTCAATTAGCTCGGGAGTTCATGCCATTTTCCATTCCTGGGGTCCATTTATCCCTTAGAGTCATTCATGATTTCTAGTTTCCTTGGCTCAAACCACACATAGATTTCTCAACTTTCATAATCACATTTATCTATCTTTTAGTCATCTATCTATCTATCTATCTATCTATCTATCTATCTATCTATGTACCTATCATCACAATCATCTATCTATCTTCATCATCTAATATACCTATCTCAACTATTACCACTATATTCTCCCTAGCCATCTATCCTAAAACACAATGAGCACAAGAAATGACTTGGGATAGCATTGTTTTCATGTGGGAGCTTCAGTTAAAGTTCATTCCTCATGACAATTAGAGGGACCACAAACTGACATACTTATAGGAACTAAAGGCAGAATGTCATTTCACATTTGAACCCTTTGGCCTGAGAAGAGTGTGAAGTATTTGCTTCTACCCTGTCTCTTTAACTGCAGGTCATATTGTTATCCACATAAGTGGCAAAATTTCACAAATGATAATCTAGAATTTGAATGCTGGTTTGGTATGCTCTTCCCCCCTTTTTTTATTAGTTCAAATTAGGAACAAGCTTGCTTCCCATGTCAATCCCTTCCTCCTCTTCCTCGGTGTGCTCTTAATTTAAGTAGAATCGTTTGAGTGGTGAATCTGAAGGGAATGGTCTACAGTTTTCACTGGCGTAAAAATTAAAACCTGAAAGGAGAAAATTCCAAAATTGGTGTTTTCAAAGTTCCTTAGTCAAGGCAAACAAGAAGTAAAACTAAGGTAGTGGAGAGGAGCCCCTCAGGGAGTATTCTCTTAAATTCTCTTGAGCTGCAATCTGAATATAACTGCCTTTCCCCCTTCTCCTCTTTCTCCTCCCTCTTTCCCCTCTTCCTCTTCTTTTTCATTCTCCTCCCTCTCCTCTATTCTGGGCTCCTGAATTCAAGTTATTCCCCACTCTCTCTGACTAATCTTTCATTTTTAACTAAAAGCCCTATCCCCAATATTTCCTTAGGTTAATCTCACTTCAGAACAGATGAACTTCCGACTTTAAATCCTGGTACTTGAATAGAGAGCCATTGTGAAGTACTTTCTAAAGCCTGTGCGTGAACTAGAGACAGAAATTTAGAAACAAATTCAGAATTATTCTAAGAAAATATAATTTGGGAATCTGATTTATAGAAAGTGTTTCATGGACTAAAAGGCAGAATCTCAGAGGCAAACGCTTTTAGATGGAAAAGTGAGAGTGGGAAGATTCAGAGGTTGACCTAATAGACCCAGATTGTAGAAGAGATTGCAGGGTTGTAGAAGCTGGGGGGTGTGTGGAGAGCAAGTGCTTCGAGGGGCCCTTCCTCAAAGAATGTTCTGTGAAGACAGATTGCACTGTAATCTCTTCCTACAAGCAAAGAAAGGACAGATCTATTGGTGACTTCAAGAACATGCTCTTTAGCCCTTTATTTAGCAACAGGACAGATTTGGAGGCAGATGTGACCCCAAGTCTATCTTCATTCTCTTTGAGCAGCCCTAAGCCGGACCCAGGGGATTTTCTGTGAAAGCAGAGGCAGGAATGAAAACTTGCACTGTTGCTTGGTCTTTATTCACTCAGTATCTTAAAATCACTGCAACACAATAAGAATGAGGTCCAGTGTAAGGTGGTGACCTTCTGGATAAAGCAGTTGGGTGTTTGTTATTCATAAACATAAAGAATAATAGAAATATAATTGTACTATGACAAGTACGAAACCCAAGGAATAAAATAAAGCAGGTAGACTATGAAGGTGCCCTGAAGGGAATATTGGAGTTCATTTCCCATTTTGTACCTTCAAATACTTAAGAAAAAGATTCTGCAGATATTGAAGGACAGTGTGGCAAATTGTTTATTGTCACCATAAATTCTGCCACAGCTGTGAAGTCTTTGTCTTGAGAAATATTAGTTATCTCTAATATTCCTTCTTTTAATCCAGTCTTGTCACTCTTAAGCTTTTAACCAAATATTTTCTCTCTTTTTGTGATATCATAATTTTAAACTAATTAAGAAGGAGTTGAATAGGAAAATGAAGTATTTAAATTAAGTAACCTACTTCTTGTCTCTCAAAATCCTGAAGACTCCCCTAATTACCCTTGCATAGTTAACTAATTTGAATACTGATGTATTATAGTATATAGTGTCTCTGTTTCTTAAATAAAGCCCACGAATTCTTCTGAATACATGAATATTATAGTAGAAAGTCTACTTATCATGGTCAGAATGATTTGTTACATTTCCCCAAATGTATATATAAACCAAATCCCAGACACTATGACAATGATATTGGCAGGTAAGAAATTTGGAAAGCAGTGAGACCATTTTGGCTCCATCCTCCTGGAAAAAGTTAGTAGTCTTAGGACAGTGGTTCTCAACCTTCCTAATGCTGCAACTCTTTACTACATGCCTGGTAGTGGGAGCTTTGGTAGTCTGTGGTTTTTGGGAGAAACATTGTCAGTCCAAGTAGCTAAACTTCCTTTAAGGTATGTAGTGCATGTGTGTGTGCGTGCACACATATTTATATGTACACATACATTTATATATACTGTGTATAATTTTAACATAATAACATAAAGGTGGAAATTTACATCCAAAAAGAAGTATATATTGTGGTCTGGAAAGTTTCTCAGTAATCCTCATTGGGAAAAAATGAGAAAGGATGCTTGAAAGAGAACAAAGATGACATAAAGAAAATTAATATGTATCACACTGCACATCAAGGCAGTGAGAGACTGACCCCTAAGTCACTATGAAGATTATTAAGACTGGCACTCCCATTAAGGGCTCAGAGTGCAACAATGGGGAGGCAGACAATCTCAAAGGAGAGGACATAGGTACACATAGGACCTCAGAGCTTGTTGCGCAATGCTACCTAAATGCTCAGCTCCTTTCATCCCAGAATTGTTCTTCTAGGTTCATTCAGCTCCATAGGGTTCAGGAGCAGTTCAGAATGCAGCCTTCCAGAGGCCACGATGTGAATCTTGGCAGCTTTCACTCTGTACTGTCGGCATCAGCACATGGGATGTACAGGCCTCAAAGGATTTCAAATAATGGGATCACCTAAACTCTTAAGATCCTGCTGTGGGTTTTTTTTTTTTTTCTCAGACCAGTATAGATACAAGTGAACAATTCTAGCCCCATACAGGAGACTTAAACCCACGAACTGTGCAGTGGGAATTGTTGCCTAGAACCTTGGATTCTAGCTCTTACTAAGAAAAACCGACAAAGCAAGGCAGGGCCCCCCAAATTGCTGAGATGAGGCAGGATCTCCCCTACAGCAAAGGCAATGCTAAAGATTATTTTTGAGCCTTAAGATTTTGGACTTACTGAGATCCTGTTTCTTCTTTCTACTTTCTTTCTTTAGCCCATTTTAATGGGAAGGTTTATCCTGTGGCCATCCCACCATTATGCTTTGAAAAACATGATACACAGAATTCCATTTGCTCACAACTGGAGGTCAATTTGCTGCTGGATACCTCTTCTACAACTGATTTTGATGATATTTAAATGAAACTTTGGACTTTGGATTTTTAAGATGATGCTAAAACAAATTTAGGCTTTTGGGTATGTTAGGGTAGATTTAATATGTTACACAATGGTATGTTTTGTGTAGGAAGAAAATGTTACAGTCACTGTGCTTGCTCCCCTACATTATTCACATCAGAAGATGGAACCTTTGGGAAGCCATTACATCCTTATAAAACATTTCTAGAACAACATTTCATCTCTCTCTCTTATATGAACATGGTCAACAATACCATCTATGGATCAAGAAATACATCCTCACTAAGCACTTAATCTTCAGGCACTTTGGTCTCAGAATTTATAGTCTCCAAAAGTATCAGAAATAAATTATGTTTATAAGTTTTTGGGTACTTTGATAAAATAGGAAAGATAGCACCAAAAACAAAGTTCAAATTGGTCCATTCAAATCTTCACCCAAGATGCAAAAGTACTGTTGAAAACCAGAAACTGATCAAAGCCCATACAACCAGTTGAAAGAGTCCCAGTGAGAGGACTCAAGGTGCCACCATGAATCCTTATAACTTTTTTTTCCTTATATACTAATAAGCCCAATACAAAGGGATAAAGTCATCTGCGCTACAGGGCTATGCATAAAGGCCATTGCTTTATCAATCATTAACTCTCACTCTTGTGTTCCTTGTGGTTATGGACTCCTTTATTCTACTTTTGGTCTCACTTGAGGGCACTATTTTGCTTGTTTCCATAGTTGCAAATCTGTGGTCTTCTGATTTTATTGTTTTTAGATCAAGATACTTGATAACTGTTGGACTCTTTCTGGAAAGTCAAAATGCTTCTGCTTCCTTTTCTGTATTAATGGGTCAGCTCCATTCCTTCAAGGTCTCTATCAATGCTGAGAAACCACAAATATACCAAAAAAATCATGGGAGAACTCTGAAATGTGGAAGAACGGTGGACTTCCTTGGAGGGTTTCCCAACCTGAAGAGTGACATGGCAGATGGACATTTATTTTCCTTATTATCTACTCCAGAAAGCCCTTATACTTCCAGCATACAGCCTCAAAAGGCATTGGTGATATGATTTCACAAGAAGCCTGTCATCAATGGCTAAAGGGTGATCTAGCAAAAGAAAGGTATTTCAGCAACACATGTCTTGTGTCAAGCAGACATGAACAACAGACATGAGGAACATTGTCAACAAGACTGAGCAAGAAGTCTCAGCATCCTTCTAACCCAAAGAATGAACAAGCAGTTATCTTTGGGATCTCTCTTCTGCTGCTACACATTGTCAGAAGACCAAATGATCTTTTCTCATTGGTCTCTTCTCATAGCAGGAGGAAGTGGTAGTGTACCTGTCCCCTGCTGGGGCAATATTGGAGCTGATCTTCTATCTTGCTACTGTACCAGTGTACTGTAGAGTTGTGAACTGTGGCTGTTTATCTTTTATGGGATGTAATAAAGAACAGTGAGGCAGGGCTAGTAAACTCAAAGCTTTTCTGTTCACCTCAGGGTTGAAGTAGGGGAGCTGAACCTCTAGCCTTTATTAACATCTGTGTTGGTTTCACTCCTGCTACTCTGGTTAAAAGAACCAACCAACCAATCAACCAACAAACAAAAAACCACAAACATTCTGATGAAAGTAACTTAAAGGAGGTTTATTTGGGTTACAATTCTAGTCACTTTTTACTCGTAAGTCAATATGGAAGAAAGAACAAGTATCAGTATCTAGTCTCATTATGTTCACATCAAGAGCAGAAAACAGTGAATTAATGCATGTATACTGGTGTCTGTTTCCCCCTTTCCTGTTTATTCTTTAATTCATGAAATGGTACTGTCCACCTCAGGGTAGGCCTTTGAACCTTAGCTAATCCAATTAAGAAAATCCATCACAGGCACACCCCTGGATCAATCTAATCTAGACAAATCATCATTGAGATTCCCTCCTAAGAGTGTTTCTACATTGTGTCCAGTTGACACCAGAAACTGATCACCATAGTATCTACAGTAGTTTCTTTCTCATTGCTGTGACAAAATACCTAGTAAAAGCAGCTAAAAAGGGAAAGGCTTGTTTTTGTCTCCTAGTTTGAAGGTACAGTCCATTATGGTAAGAGAGACATGGTAGCAAGAGCTTAAGGTGACATTCATACTGCATTCACAGTCAGGAAACAAATGACTCTTACACTCTAATCACTTTCTCCTCTTTAGTTAGTCCTAGACCTTAATCCATGAAATTTGAGCTGCCCACCTTCAGGGTGGGTCTTCCTTGTTCAGCTAATCTTTTTGGGAATACACTCAGAGGCACACACGAAGTTGTGGTTCCGTAGTGATTCTAAACCCATCAAATAGCGGATGAAGATTAACCATCTCAAGACCTCTTAGACTAAATCAAGTGGTATGGATTAAGGCTACTAGATGGACACTCCACTACACTCTGATGTTGTGTCTCTGGTGTTGTGCTTCAGCACCACAGACCCCCAAATCTGAGGGTCTGAGATTGAACAAGGATGGATGAGGCAGGGCTTTTCCCAACCAATCTGTGACAGCTAGTCCTACAGAGAGCTGAGCCTCTACCTTCAGCCTTTATCAATGAGCCTGAATGATGTGGTAAACATAAAGTTAGGTAACTAGCGCCCTCATGCTCCACAGACTTGAGCATACATCTCTTTATGGATCCACAGGCTACAATTAGGTGATAAGAGATGGAGCTATTTGGCAAAAGCCGTTTTATTTTTGTCAATAATATCTTTATGGTTTATTAAGCATATTAGATAACCAAATATACTTTGGACTCTAGAAGAAAGATGCTACTCAAAAAAATCCTGATATATGTGGCTCTGCTTTTGTACATGGGTGGTAGAAATTGTCTTGACTCATGGAGGTTGCCACTGAGGGCATGAAAGCACAAAGGAGTAACTGTCTCCTGTAGTAACATGGAATGAAAGAAGAGTATTGGAGACTCTAAGTAGTTTCTTTTAGCTGTTATAATAAAAGTGTGAGAAGAAGATTTATAGGAAACACAGAGCCTTGAGATATTCTTACCAGCTAGTGGGAAATCTTCAACATACAAAATAGCTGGCAGCCAAGGTCAAAGATAAAGTATTATCTGAAAACAACAGAGTTAAGAGTACAGCTTGTAAAATATTTGGTTAAGTCCTCAGAAGCATTTCTACCACCACCTCAAAGACTCTTCAACTAGATGAAACATCTCCTAAGGACTATAAAGTGTATGTCTTCATCAGACAACAGGGTTTTCAGGAATCTCAAGGGCATTATTCTACAGCTTCAAGGAAGGCCCAGGGAGGGAATGACCTACTCTGAAAAGACTTATGGGTGTTTGTTTTCCCTTGTCTTGTGCAGACTATAAATTGATATACAAGGATCCCATAAAGTTATTTAAAAGAATTATAACAGTTTGGTCAGAAAAGGATGGAGGCAATATGAATTTAAAAAGTGGCCTCTGGGCCATTGAACTTCTATGAGTACAAAGAAAATCACTCAACTGCAAACATAAGCTATTTCTGTAAAATGAAAGATGGGCCAGAGGGCAGAGTCAAAAGTCTAGATGACAGATTCACTCCTAGAAAGTATTTCTTGTCCCTAATCAAGGGACTGAGAAGATGTGCCTTACTTATCTCTGATTGCTATGGACCAATCACTGTGTTCCTTCTACATATCCCTGAGAGGGTATATCTATTACGATTGCCTCGTGTTTGTTCCAACAGTGGATACTTTGTCTGCTGGTAGGGATAATAATGTGTCTCTTATTCCAGTCACAGGTTTTCAAGTCAAAATGAATTATATCTATGGAACTAAATCTAAGAACTTTGAGAAACACCTGAATTTGATTTAGATGACCTGATCCTGCCCCTCTAGACGCCACTGGTTTTACAACTTGATGATTTTTTGAGGAGTTTGTCGAAAAAGTTTAAATGGTTTCTGGCTGGAGATGACTGGAATGGTTTTAAAACCTAGATATAAATTATTTGACCCTCTTCCTATCAAAGGGTAGAGCCTGTATTCCTTGACCCTGAATATGGGCTGTCTTGTGACTTTAATGTGGGTAGAACATATGATGATGGAAGTGTGGATGGCATTCTTATGGGATGGAATGACTAGCTTTCGAAAATGGTGGAAATGATAGTATTCTGGTCTGAATGAGAAATGTCCCCTGTAGCTATGCTCAGGCATTTGAACATTTGGCTCTCAGCTGGTGGCACTGTTTTGGGAGATGCAACCTTGCTGGAGGAAATGTCTCACTAGAAGCAGGCTCTGAATGCATGTACGCTCATCCCACATCCCGTTGACTCTCTCTGCTTCATCTTTGAGAAGGGATGATCTCTCAGCTTCTTGAGTGACCCTGCTGGAGTGTGACCATACTTCCCTGCCATAATGGACTCTTGTAACTCTTGAACCCAAAATCAAAATAAACCATTTTATAAGTTGCCTTGGTCATAGTGTTTTAAAACAGCAACAATGAAAAGTAAGGACTACTGACAGAATGGATCCCCAGTTCAGAACGTACAAATTCTAATTACCCAAGGCTCATAAATCAACCTCCTTCCCTTCCTTCCTCCCTCTCTCCCTCCCTCCGTCCCTCCCACCCTCCCTCCCTCCCTCCCTCTCTCCCTTCCTTTCTTCATTAAGTATTTAGGTGCTAATTATAAGTTACTGACTCTGTAGAAACCAGTAAAACAGTGACACAAAATTTACTGTTTCATTGTTTACATGCCTATTCTTCGAAAATAGATGTTTACTAATCAAGGTTAGTAGCATGCTCACCTACTTCCCCATTGTCTTAGGGTTTCTATTACTGTGAAGAGACACCATGACCTCAGTACCTCTTATAAAGGAAAACATTTAATTGGGACTCCCTTACAGTTCCCGAGATTTAGTTCATTATCTTCATGGAGGCATGGAGGCAGACATGGTTCTGGGGAAGGAGCGGAGAGTTTTATATCTTGGTCCAAAGGCAACAAGAAGTGAGCTGAGACACTGGACATTGCTTGTTTGTATATGAGACCTCAAAGCCTGCCTCCACAATGACATACTTCCTTCAACAAGGCCATATCTACACCAACAAAGCCACAATTCGTAATAGTGCCACCCCCTGTGGGGGCCATTTTCTTTCAAACCACCATACCCATCTTTTCTACCCAACAAATGCTATTATGCTGCATACTCAACTACTTCTCTCTTCCTTGATATAAACGTTTGTTTCCCCCCTCTAGACTCATATGGGAAGACTATACATGACAAAAATGAAGAAATATAACTTGGGGAGATGATTATGCTGTTAGTTCTTCCCCTTTGAATAGGACTATTGCTCTTAAATAAAGCCTCAGAGAACTTACCTCTTCCACCAAGTGGCTTGTCTATATAGTTCATGAGATTGGACAATATTTTGATCTTGAATATCTCAGTTTCCAGAACAGCAAGGAATTTGTTTCTGTTGTTTATAAGCTTATCTGTGGTACATTGTCACGGGATCCTGAGTGAACATGCCTTCACAGTGATGCCATTGTCACAGGATCCTGAGTGAACATGCCTTCACAGTGATGCCATTGTCACGGGATCCTGAGTGAACATGCCTTCACAGTGATGCCATTGTCACAGGATCCTGAGTGAACATGCCTTCACAGTGATGCCATTGTCACGGGATCCTGAGTGAACATGCCTTCACAGTGATGCCATTGTCACGGGATCCTGAGTGAACATGCCTTCACAGTGATGCCATTGTCACAGGATCCTGAGTGAACATGCCTTCACAGTGATGCCATTGTCACAGGATCCTGAGTGAACATGCCTTCACAGTGATGCCATTGTCACAGGATCCTGAGTGAACATGCCTTCACAGTGATGCTAAAGAAGACTTTCCCGTACCCTGCTTCTTTATTAATCACTCTAAACAGCTCTTCTACTCTGGCATTTTTTTATCCGAGGTAGGATATAGTGTCAAGCAGAGCAAAGTGATCTCAGAGGCTTTGGGGAGCTGTGTGACACCTTTCAGCTCCCTAATGCACACCCATCCCACTTGTCACATGGTCAGGATCTCAGGGCATGTGTTAGGCATGCTCCTGCACAATGAGCTTTGGCATTCATTGCTTTGCTAGTTTGGAAAAAGCAAACATAAACAATTCCCCAAACCTATAGGTAATATAAGATGAAATGCCAAAACCCAACAAATGACCCTTCTTGTTTGTGTGTAGTTACTCTCATCCAGCTTGACTTATCCAATGTATTTAAATCTATTAATTAGATAATGAGTCGCCAGCAGTCTCTCAGTTCTGCAAAACCATTGTCCTTATTTTCTGATTTACTGCAAGGAAAACGAGGGATGTAGACATGCTCTCACATTTTATAATATTAGAGATGATAACTTTTTTCAACACATGTAAGTCATTATTTTTTTCTTTTAAATTCCTAACTCAAAATACGCAAAACTGCTCGGAACTCCTTGTAGAGTGCCTATCCTTTATCCCATTGCCTGTCTTTCCCCAGCTTTTTTCCATAGACTTTCACTCTGTTTTGAAGCAAAGTTTTTAAGATGCAAATCTGATTCTCTCATTTGCATCTCCAGGCTTTACAGTCTTCCCAGCCTCCCATCCCCTTCAGTGCTGGATCCTAATTGTCCTCCCTGCTCCAGCTTGGGTCTCTTCACCACTAGTCACTCAAAACCCAATTTGTTTTCTCACCTGCATTTTGTCACCTGACTTCATGGGTCTCATGGTATAGAAGCATTGCAGATAGCCATTTTCCATTTTTGGGGGACAGGGGGTGTGTTAGTTTAGGGATCTGACATTTTCGGGTTCTTTCCCAGTATTCTGACACAGTACAGGTCCCCTCAGTTTATATCTCTTTCTCTTCCTTTCATCAGAAGCTTCTAGGTGAACAAGACCTGCCTTGCATGCATGTGTGCTCACAGGCTCATGGCTTCTTTGGTGACTGAATGGAATGAGAATATGAATGTTCCCCAAGAAGAAGGAAGCCTATCATAAATGGTGTCTTCGGGTAGAGAAGCAAACAGCTGCCCATCTTCCTCTCCTAGAGTAATTTCTGTACCAAATTTAGATATTTCCAAGTCAACACTTCTAGGAGATAATGCTCTATTGGAGCCTGAAATATGCAAGAAGTGACAAACTCATAAGTGAAGTGAACCATGACATTTTCTACCTAACCACCCTAGATCGTCAAAAACTCCTAATAAAGGATTATTTATGACTGTCCTTTTGATTCTTTTTCAGAAAATAATTTATTAATTTGACAGATAATTCCTTAAAGCATGTAACTGACAACAAGACGTGACTTCTCTACACCATTAAATGGACCCTGGGAGATAGACATTAAACCAAAAATTTAAGCCAGTGATTACTAAATTTTCATGTATTGGGATGAAGGACATGAAGAGGATAGACAGAGTGCCCTCAGAGGTTACAGATTATAGCTTTTGTGGCAGAAGTACTGACATTCCTTTATTAAAATAAATCTATGCAATTCAATTTGATTCATGAAGACAGCCAAGGCTTCTGTAAGGAAGGCAATGATAATTCCACTGTGTTCAGGCATCATAATTTCTTTAGATATTCACCATTTGGTGGACACTTTGTTTTTTTCCCCTTGGGCTATCCTGAGTAGTGCTGCAAGAAAATGAAAGTGCAGAGTGAGTGAGGAGCAGACTGAAGTGCTTTTTTTTTTTTTTTTTTTGGCTTGCTTTCTTCTGCCTTTTATATTTCATTTTATTTTAAAATTTATATTCTTATTGGTATTTTTAAAATTTTATTTCTTACTTTTATTATTTCTTGTTAAGTTTTCCTTTGAGGGGAAATGTTACAAGAGTGATGGACAGATACAGAGGGACTGGGAAATGAGTGGGTTTGGTGTGTATGATGTGAAATTCTCAAGGAATCAATTAAAAATTATTTTTAAAATGAGAGTAAAGATGTCTTTGTGACCATATTGATTTAATTTCTTTTACCTGTGTACTCACTGGTGATATTTCTTGATCATACAATGGTTCTAGTTTTTGTTTTTTGAGGAACCTTCATAGTGTTCTCCATAGTTGAGGTAATAATTCACATTTCCAATAATGTATGCAAGAATCCCATTTTCTCTTGTTTATTCAGTCCAGGACCCCAGTCCATGGAATTGTGCTGCCCACAGTTAAGATGGCTCCTCTCACTTCAATTACTCTCGTCTGGATAATTGCACAGGACTTGGCCAGAGTGTTGTTTCCTGGGTAAGTCTAGATCTTGTCACTTTGGCACAACATCACTCATAAGAGTGTGTTCTGGACTATTCTTCCTGATCCATCAGAACTAAGTGGAAGGTTATTTCCTGTTAGTTAAGATTTGATTTCATGTTTTATTTGCATTTGCTTTATATTGAAAAATTAGATTTGTTCAATTATTTTTTAGCTTAGAATTTCTAAATGCTCTATTTAGAATTTCTGAGTAAACCATCAGTGGTTATCACTCATTTTTGCATATCTGTAAACAAATTGTCAACTGAATGGAAGGCACTAATTTCTTCATGACAATATTATAGTCAGAGGCCACTGTCCCATTTCAGGCATACTCAATGCATTCCAGGTAGCTGAACTGTTCTCCTTCAAGTGTCATAGTCCACAACTCTGGTTTTGTTACTACATGTGGCTCGCTTCTTGATTTTAAACTGTATGGCTTCATCTATTTTTTATTGTTTTTCAGACAACATTTTTAGAACATGTATGTGTAGATAAACATTTCTTCTTTTTTGACTAGCTTAGTGATTCATTTTAGGGCTGGAGAAATGGTTCAGTGGTTAAGAACACTGGTATTCTTGCAGGGGACCCGGATTCAAATCCCAGAATCCACATGGCAGCTCACATCTGTCTGTAATTCCAAGATGTGACACCTTCACACGGTCATACATGCAGGCAAAATACCAATGTAAATGCAATAGAAATAAAATAAAAAAGATTTATTTGAAAAGATGATTCATTTTTTTTTGTTTTTTGTTTGTTTGTTTGTTTTTAGGTTTATTGCCCTCCTACTTTTTAATTGGCAGCTAGAATGTGAATGAGTACTAAAGTTGAAAGCATTTTATTCTAAAACTTTGGAAGCATTATTTCACCATTGCTGGTCAGATGTCTGAGAATAAAACCATCATTTCTTTTAACACAACCTTATATCTGCTGCCTTCCTAACCCCTATCTTTTTTATCCAATGCAAATTTCTTACATTTTAATCTTATCTCATATTTTCATGCACGCGTATTTTGATCATAGCACCTCTTTTGTTTGTTCTCCTTTCCCACCCCCTCCTGTTGGTTCCTCATCTTCCTGTACTTTCATGTTTTATTTGGAGGGGATACAGTGAGTTTACTGAGAGGATTAGAGTTTCTTACATTAAGTTGAGGGGTTCTCTGAAGTGTAGGTAACTTAACCTATGAAGAAAATGTCTTCCCCGACCCTCACCCACCATTAATTGTCAATAGCTCCACAGGGAGGAATGGGGTGGTTCTTGGCTGTTCTTTAAGTACATTTGTAGTGCATATTTTGGGACAGCATTTTCTGTGTGGAGCTTGAAGTAGGTATGCACAAGCATACATCTATTTCTGTATGTGCAAACACACACACACACACACACACACACACACACACACACACACACACACACACACACAGTCCTGTCAACTACCCAATATGTTTAATAAAGTTTTCTTTTACTGAGATCTGGATCTATTTCCAGGAAGCTGTTCCCATTCTTGGTTTCAGATGCTATTCTAATTCACAAAGATGCCTTCGTTGTCTGTTTTTTCATCTCTCTACTCATGTGGGTTAATTATACACCGATATTTCTTCCTGTACTTTATGACTATTTCACTACAACTGGCAAGTTACTCTATTTCCCTTCTCTTTATGCACTAGACTTTTGCAAATAATTTGGAAAGATACAAATCATCCAACTTCTTATGACAGTTTTGATGAGTGATATGAACTAAGTAGACGATCATCTTTCCAATGGAGGGGTATGAACTACTTTCTTTTTTCCTGCACATGAATGTTTTAATAAGATTTCTTCTACATCCCTCCCAGATTTTCACATTTTTTTTGAGTAATGACATGGATATAAAGGCTTTCCTAGATGTAGCAATTTTAAGAGAATACTTACATTGTGAGATTGGAATGGCCTGAAGCAACACCTTTATTTCCTTGTCAAATCTCATAAACTGAAAAAGTATTAAAGAAATAGTGTTAGGGAATTTGAGAGAAGAGAATCTCCTGTTGTGATTCTCTTTCTTCCATTTCCCCACATGTCCTGGTGGGTCTGGGATAGCCACAGGGCTCAGTCTTTGAATAGTCAGGCAAATGGTTGTCACGTTCCAAAGACAAGCTCAAGGTATCATTTGCAGAGCAAGGAGAAATGGCCATTGTGCCTTATTGGGTGGAATGGGTACTGGAAGATGCTAATACTGAACTCAGTGCATTTCTCACAGAAAATGGCGTGGGTAATAGGTATCTTAGTGCTCACATGAGATGAGGGGCAATCCAATACATTGAATTGTAATGGTAGTTATAGTGAATAATTACAATAATAATTATGACAGTACTAATGCTTAGCCAAATTAAATACTTCCTCTGTGTCAACACATTGTATGACATTTTTTCAGATTTGAAACATTTCCTCCCTAAGAAAGGAGGAGGCTACTGAGACTTGGAGGTAAACAGAAAGTACTATAATGGAGAACAGAAGCTTGGAAGATTCTCAGGACCACTCCACAGCAGTATATAAAGGGGTAAACTAAATGACCACTGAGGGAGGAGACTGAACTATAGAAATGAGATATTCTGACACTGGGGGTGCCTGCAAATTGGTGCAGAGAGCTCCAAGGTTACAGCTTTCATGAGTTATCACCTGTGTTGAGTTGGAGATTTCTGGGATGCAGCTGCTTTTGCATCATCCTTCCTCCCTGTGAATAACCCCTAGCCCAAATTCATTGTAGTAACTCCAATAAAAAATTATGGATTTGCTAAGTCAGGTACTGGTCAAATTGTTATTTTTGGTTTATAATGGCTTCTGTTTTGGGAGTGGTGAGTAGATGTATATGTGTTGAGTCACTTTAGGAGAAGTTTGTCACACAACACAGTAATAATGTTTCCAAGTTTTCATATATGATTTTATAGAACTCTAACAACCATGTTATAGAGTTAGTGGCCATTGTGGTGTGTGTGTGTGTGTGTGTGTGTGTGTGTGTGTGTGTGTGTGTGTCTGTTTGTGTACATAGAACATAGTTTTGAGAAATTTGATATTTGTTATTATTGTATATAGTTTTGCATTAGGTTCAGAACACTCTTATTCAGACAAAAGGGGGAAGTGTTGTGGGAATTCATTCTGCCCTTAACTGCTTTAGGGCATGGCCTGGGGTGCTATGTGAAAGTTGGTAAGCCCAAGAGGAAAGTGCCCTTGCTCTCTCTTGCTCTGACTCATGCTTGGTGTGGTCAGACAGGATGAGTGATGGAGAGGCACATGGAATCAGTGGCAGCTTCAGCCTTACTCTGTATTTTGTGAGTTTGTTCCTTTCATTGCACCCTTTAATAAATGGGTTTTAATTATCTCTGTGTAGCCTCGTATCAGTACCTTGGCTTGAACTACCTCTAAAAGAGAAGGGGGTGGAATGGTGAAATGAAAAGAAAAACCTTGAGGTTTAAGCTTAGGACATGTGGATGACTTGTCAGGGCACAGTGGTATGCAGAAAAGATTTGGGAGAGCAGTTATCTTCCAGAGAGATGTCAGTCAGAATAGCTGAACTCAAGATGGAGATTTTTAAGGTGTTTGTTCCACATCAGTAATGTGGAACTCAATAACTCAAGCTTGCCAGTATTTTTAAGAATCTAAGAAAAACCAACTGTTATTTTTTTAAGTCACCCACCTGTAACAATAAGTCTTTCTGCCAAGCCACCCAAGTCCTGCTGCCACGTGGGTGCTTTCTGCCAGGCCATTCAAGTTCCACCCGCTGCCACATTAAGGTCCCAAGTAACACACAGAGACTTGTATTAAGTACAAATCCTGCTTGGTCAATGATTAGAATTTCTCATCTGCTAGCTCAGTCTTAATTATCAACCATAATCATAAAACTTATCCTATGAAGGACGCTGGCAGAAGGTGTCCTGTCTTCCTGGGCTCACATGGTGGCTCCAGAACAGAGAGTAGGAGGAAGAGAAAAAGGGATAACTTCCTTCGTGTCCTTGCTTATATATGAGTCTGCCTGCTATGTCACTTCCTGCCTGTATCACAAGACTTCCTTTTACTACATTTCCCAGAATCCTCCTTGACTCCTAGTCCCACCCATCTTGCTTTCCTATTGGCAAACAGTACTTTATTCAACAACTAATAAAATAAACATATATGCAGAAGAACCTTTCCCATCCCTCCCTCAAAGATTGCATTCCTTTTACTTTTAGCATTCACGGCATACCTATTTTAGGGTTGGGGAAGTTTGAATAGTGAAGGGAAATAAATTGAATAGTTATATTCAAAATAACTTACTTCTCCTGATTAATTGAGAATGAATAATTAGAACTTATATTAATGGTGATAATTAATGAAGGAATTATCAATTAATGAGTCTATAGAAATATTCTATTAACTGTAAGTACTAACTTGTGTCAATCATGTGTGGTAGGTACTGTTATTGCTATTTTTAAGTGAGAAACTGAAGCAAAGAGAGGATTTATACTTCTTTTGGTCATACAAGTCCTCAGTCATAGAGCTCAGATTGAAATCTAGACTGTTCTTTCCCAAGGTCTTATACATACCAGACTAGCTGTGATGAAGAAAGAGATCTGTGATAACTCAGGAGGAGAGCATAATGGGAGAGTGGATAGAATCCACTTAAAATTCAATGCTTGGAGGATGGACAGGGGTGGTGGCTTAAGAAGGTGAAGGCCCATGGGCCCAGAGGTACCACCAAAGGGAAGGACAAAATTGAACAGGAAGAAAGCTTCTGTCCACATCTCTGTGTGATTTATAAATGAGGATGAATCTGAAAATCCAACCCAGAATCTGAAAGTTGGCTTTGCCTCTCTTGTGAATCAATAACTTCATGAATTCCAAGGCATGGGAAGGACGAACATAGATCCCAGGAATTTAAGAATATAAAAGGAGGGCATAAACATCACTAAGTACACTAAGTAAATAAGAGAAAATGTCTGAAGAATGATATTTCATCTTTTAAAAGTAAGCAATTGGATAAACATCACTGTAGTGTAACTGCAGACCAAACTGGGTATGTCATGATGGTCTGTTGCTCTTTCTTCCATCATTCATAGGAGCTGGGAACTGGAGAATGTATCAACTGCTGCTCAAAAATTCAAGTGATACTGAAAAAAGAACCAAAAATCTTTGTATGGCCATCACCAGCTTCTTTATTAAGAAAACAACAAATAATTCAGACAATTATGAGAACCACATTTAACAGAATTAACAGTATGCATTATGTTGAGTTTCTTTTGAAATTGAGTTAGATTATCATCTTCATTACAAATATGCTAAGCTTTTAAATTTACTGAGAAAAAATACATTCTTGTATTAAGATAAATAATGAAGAAATACATTAATATTAACCAAATTTTTTTATAATGGATTGTGCTCTCTATTATTTCATTTGTAAAATTAAATAACTGAGTTCTGCTTCTCTTCTGTTATTTCTCCCGTGAATGCAAGGCCGGGAACACAGATGCTCACTACAAAATATCTATGGTTTGTGAGAGTTTCAGAATTAATCACCATTAACAGTATTGTTTAGGATTATAATGTTATTAAAAGTGTGGATTATAAAAGAGGGAAAGTTTGTTTTTTCTCCTATCTGTCTAAGTTCTCCAGCTAGGGCTCTGAAAAGATTTAAACAAGAAACAATGGGACTGGAGATGAACAAACAGGACAGAAGCACACATCCACACTCAGGAGAACTTGGTGATCTCAAAGGGGTGGTTATTGGACTTGTGCAGCATCTTAGCAAAGATCAATAACGTGGTAGTGACTTCATATGACAATGGAGAGGACTACGAACATCATATGTTGAAGGAAAGGGACCGAAAGCAGTCTTTGTGACTAAGCAGTTGGAATGAAGGGGCAGCAAACTGCAAGAAAGTCAATCCATCAGGTAATAGGTAACAGCCAGACACAGACTTGCAGTGTTGCTTTTTTGTTTGCCATTTGTGGCCTGTTGAGAGTTAGTGCTATAAGTCATGATGGGAAGCCATACTGACCCTGCTGATAGAAAGGAGAACAGGCACTGCTCTGTGCCTGCTCTTTGTCAGCAGCCTTTGTTGAGAACACTCCATATTCTAAAGTAGCACACATTGGTGTGATGCTCTCAGAACTCCTTCAGAATCCTTACAGAGTATTTGTGCCCCCCCCTTAGAACCATTTAAACCTAGAATTAACTCACCTTTCTTAAGGTGACCCCAGAGAGGTTCACTCTTCTTTTAACAGTGAAAATAACTATCCTTTACATTTCAAAAGCAGTAAGTACGAAGGACCAGGCTTGCCCTTTGTGTGTGTGTATATTTGAAAACAGCTGTATCTATTGTCACTATTATGGGGAGCTTTAATAAGGGAGAACAGACATACACTCCCCATCACTGTGTGACTGAGTTGGGTGGTGGTCTGGTGGCCAATGGAGAAGGAAGTTTTCTTACCCATTTCATATCCAGAAAAAAGCAGCCCAGAGGAACTTGCTCTGTGATCAGCATCCACCAGGCTTTATGGGTGTGCAGGGTCCAATTTGGGGCCCTTTGTTTGATGCAAGACATGGAAAATTTGGAAGGAGCTCAAAAGAGAATGACTAAAAATGATTAGTTTAGAAAATGGGTCCTTGGAGACAAAGCTCAAGAGATTTGGGTTATTTAGCATGAAGGAAAATATCCTCGGCAGTGAAGAGAGGAGTGGATTGTATTTAAATGTTGACTTAAATCACTGGGCACAAACTGCACTATTTTATAGTGTGGTTCTTAGGAGAAGAACTTCATGTTGCCACCTACAGCACAAATAGTTTCCACTTTTCTTCCTCAGGAAGCACACACTATATATTTTAAAGCCGAAATTTATTTTTACCACATTACTGTGGCAATAACAAAAGAAAATGGAGTTGTAGTTTAAGATCTTGTTAAAATCAAAGAAGTTGTTTAATTCTTTAGAAGGAAAGTTGAGTTTTATTATAAAACAGGGAGGATTTGTGTGTTTGCCAGTGTGTGCATGCATGTATGTGTGTATGTGTGTGCATGCCTGGGCGTATATGTGTGGGTGTAGCGATAACAATACCAGCTGCCTCGGTTCTGCCACCATGTTAGGGCCCCAAATAACACACAGAGATTAATATTAGTTATAATGCTGCTGGCCAATGACTAGGATTTCTTATTTGCTAGCTCTGTCTTTTTTCCCCCCAAGAGATTATTTTTTATTAGTTCAAATTAGAAACAAGGCTGCTTCACATGTCAATTCCTTCTCCCTCTCCCTCTCCCTCCCCTCCCCCCAACCCACCAGCCCCCCACTCATCCCCCCTCTGCTCCCCAGGGAGGGTAAGGACCTCCATGGGGGTTCCCCAAAGTATGTCATATCATCCTGGGCAGGGCCTAGGCCTTCCCCCATGTGTCCAGGCTGAGAGAGCATCCCTCCATGTGGGATGGGCTCCCAAAGTCCCTTTTTTATGCCAGGGGTAAATACTGATTCACTACCAGGAGCCCCATAGAGTCCTGAGGCCTCCTCATTGACATCCATGTTCAGGTGTCTGGATCATTCCCTTGCTGGCCTCTTGACATCAGTATGGGGTCCATGTACTCCCCCTTGTTCAGGTCAGTTGTTTCTATGTGTTTCACCAGCCTGGTCCAGACCTCTTTGCTCTTCACTCCTCCCTGTCGGCAACTGGTTTTCAGAGTTCAGTTCAGCTCTGTCTTAATTTTCAACCATAACCATTAATCTATACATTTTATAAAGATTTATCTTATCGAGGACGCCAGGATCACATGGTGAATCTCCTATTTACTACATTTCCCAGAATCCTCCTCAACTCCTAGCCCCGCCCATCTTGCTTCCCTATTGGCCAACAGTGCTTTATTTATCAACCAATAAGACAAACATATACATAGATGGACTTCCCTCATCATGTGATTGTGTGTTCTTGTGTGTGTGTGTGTGTGTGTGTGTGTGTGTGTGTGTGTGTGTGTGTGTGTGCATGTATATTTCTGGTGAATTAAACAGAAAATTATAAACCTCTGAAATTCCACATACAATATTTACTTAATCTAAAATAACTAGTCTTATGTATTAGGCACACACTTGTTTGTTGGCAAATGATATCTTTAATTACTTCTTAACAAAATAACCATGGGTATTTATCATTTTAGGCATATTTGGGGATTTTTACTTTTGAAAACCAAAATAAAAATGACATCCTTATGTAGGTCAGTGAAAAAATAATAAGTTGAAATGTTAAAGTGTGTATTATAGTGAATCTTTTTTCTTCTTTGCTTCTTTATTCTTTTTTTTTTTTTAGTTCCAAATGTTTTCTCAATTTTGAACAAATTAATTTGATGGAAGTAAACATTCTCCCTACACCTGTGAAATAGTTACTCTTGCTAAGAATTGGATTGATGCTGTAAAAATATGGGGTGAATTCATGTGTTTAAACATGGTTCCCTCCATGCTTTGAAGAGATTCTCAGATCTGGTCTTAAGTTGCTGGTTCACGGTCTTAAGTTGCCTGGGTGGCTTTCAACCAGTGTATTCTGTGTTTCTGTCCCAGTAATCCCACACAGAAGGGAGTTTAATATGCAAGATGTTAGCAAAGACGGTTCCAGAATGGAAATGAGGATAAAGATTACTCTCTAGATCCTCTTCCATGATAATCTAAATCTGGGCTCAACTAGAAACCCATTTCTGCAGACAGACATTGCAACTTAGGTTTTAAAGATCCATAAGAAAATCCAATAAAATCTCATATCATTAAGTAATTTTAAGTCAACATTTTAATTCACCCTCTGCTTCATCAAAGTGAATAGACATAATATTTGATAAATGTAGCAATATGTTTTGGTTTCCTGGATTCCCATGAGAACAAAAAGAGAGAAAGAAAGAAAGAAAGAAAGAAAGAAAGAAAGAAAGGAAGGAAGAAGGAAGGGAAAAAAGAAAGAACGAAAGAAAACTATGCTCAAAAGCTCAGTTCTGTCTTAACTACAAGCCATTTTACCACAGCCTTGGTATTAGATGGAGGAGATACCTTCCTGTTATCTTAGCTTCAAGTGAGCAAGCCAGTTAGCCAGATAGAAGAACTTCTTTCCCTGCTTTTCATGTGCTGAAGGCCAGAGCCACCTACTACAAGAGCCCAGGATGGTGGGAATTCACTGGGAATTATCATTTCATCCAGGAACAGTACTGCAGTGAGCTCATGGCTGCACAGGATTGGACCTGTCAAGAGTTCATCATGGATGAGGGAGGAACTATGAGGGTCCACCCATCCCAGTGGCCTATGGGCAATTAACACTGTTCAGGGAGGAGTGGCAGACACTTTCTTCAGACCTACAGCTAGATAAATTACCCTTGCTTCACTGACTCACTTCTTACCCATGCTTGGGCAGGTCGCTGTGATTAGTCTCTGTGGGCCACACACAAAAAGACATAAAAGTAGGAGGAGGTGGGAAATGGGTTCTAATAAGTGAATGAAGAGAGAAAGGGAGGAGAATAAAGAGCAAACATGAGTAAAAAATTCATTAGAAATGTGTGAAACTATCCAAAAGTAAAACATGAGGAAAAATCACAAGGACCTCCAGGCTGTATACATTGATCTCTTAGAACCAATGTTAAAACTGGAATATCTGACCAATATTTGCTATTCCCCAGCATTGGCCCTGATAACCATTCAGCTTCTACCTTAAAATTCTGTTTGAAGAATATGCATTAACTTGCAGCTAACACTATAGAAATCTCCTTCCCGTTGAGCTATGAAGTCAGCAACAATACACAGGGCTGGCACAGCCAAATTAAGTATACAAAGGACAACAAAAGCCAGTAACTTCTAGTACCTACCCATATTATGGGAATCAGTGTTCCATTCCTAGAAAGAATAAAACCATCTCCATGGAATAAATGTAGCAACTAAAAGGGGAGGCTATTATTTGAAAGCTGCCAAAGCATGTCCGTGAAATAATTGGCAAATTAATAAATTGTGTGACTCATGTAAATCATACGAAATAAGTGAGAACCAGATTTTCAATGAGGTTGGGCTGTAGTCACAAAACAGATGTCAGGGATCAATATCTCCCAATGGAAGAAAAGGATTTCTACCCTGAATTTTTCAAATGTTTGGTAAAGACAGAGATTTTGAAAGGAAAGAAAGTAGATGAGCAAGTGTGAGGGCCTTTGTTGTATTTCACCCTGGTATTATAATAAACAGGCAGATTTCGTGTCTAAATTCTCTTCTGACTAACATCATGCAATCAATAACCCCACATTTACTTAGAATTTATATCATCCCAAATGAAGAATATGCTTGGTTAAGGACTTGACATTAAAGTCTATGAAAAGATCATTGAAAGTTTACCCATCTGTGGTCTGTTTGTGAGGACTGAGCTCTCAGGAGAATCTTAACATTGTTACTCTATTTTCCCTAATCTATAAGAATTTGGTAGCCATATCCCCATGAGAAGAAAAAAGATGCTAAGTTTTACCTTCTTAGAAACTTTATCTCTGGCAGATAAGACAGCACGCAGCTGGTAAGAGCACTTTCCAGTAAGCATGACCACATGACTCAATCCCTGGGGCCCACCTGGTAGAAAGACAAAATCTGTTCCCACAGGTTGTCTTCTGACCTCTACACTAGAGTGCACTCAGGACTATGCATGGGTGTGCATGCACACAATACACATATAATAATAAATGTAAAATAAACATAAAAACATAAATAAAATATTCCTCTTGTCCACGTTTTAAAAAGGACATGTGCTAATATAGAATCAACATAGAAGAGATGCCATTCAGATTCCTG
Source organism: Cricetulus griseus (assembly GCF_003668045.3). Taxonomy (NCBI): domain Eukaryota; kingdom Metazoa; phylum Chordata; class Mammalia; order Rodentia; family Cricetidae; genus Cricetulus; species Cricetulus griseus. The sequence goes on from NW_023276806.1 coordinate 37,841,881, forward strand.
TTTTAATAAGTTCTATAGCTTTCTTTCAATTCAAATATTTAAAAAGTATTCCTATCTGAAAGCTTTGTTTCTTTATTAGTAATGAAAGACTTTCTCACCATTGATGCTATTGTTTCAAGCCTGGAGCCATTCAAATTAATTTTATATACTGTACTCAGTTTAGTGAAATATTTAGTGCTTTTATAATGGTATAAACCATTAGCCTGTAATTACACTAGCATGATACAGAGACTAATAGTTCCAATGGAGTACAGCAGTGATCCATGATGGCCTTATTAATATAATAGTCTTGAAACAGTAAGAATATTAAAAACGTTAGTCATGCTAGAGTTTGCTTTTAGTTACAGGTGGTAAAGGAAAAACTACTCATAATTTTACTGCTGTTCTTTCAGTCTCTCAGAGAAGCATTCCATACTTTCAGCAAGGGTCTGGGAACTTCTGACCATGGTATCTGTGCTCCTTGGTGATATAGCTTTGGTTGAGTGAATTTTAAAGCATCATTAATGTTACAGGGCAGAACAAGATTGACTTTAGGAATTATTCAAGGTTGATGTATTGGTTCAAGTAACGCAACCTCATGGTTACTGTGTGGCATTAAAAATAGGCAGATAGATGTCTGAGGGAGGTGAATTCTATTCCTTGAACTGTTCATTATCCCCAGTAGATTACAAACTTGATGGGGTCGGGGACCTCTGTGAGTTGTGGTTAACCTGGAACACCTGATGCATGGTAGGTGATTCATAAGACATGCACTATGTGGATGATTTAATGAACAAATGAAAAGCCAAGAGTCACATGCATCAGTTGGACCACACTCCCAGTGAGTATGACCATTGCATGTTCTGTGTCATTTGCAGAACAAGGCGCCTTATCTCTCTCCCTCATTTGACATCTTTCCATACAAAGAGTAAAAACAGTGAAGCTCTAATACTTACATATTGGACAATAAAGACCATTGTGTACCTGCTCTATCTGCACTCACTAAAGCATTTTGGCATGCTTGAAGCTGAGTTGCAGTTAAAATTTGACTCTTGCTGGTGAGTTTGCATCCCTTTTGACCTAAGTGCACATTCTGCTACCTTGCTAAACCATCTGCCTTTAGCATATTTTGGGGGGTGGCATGCTAACACCACCTCTAAATGACCCACTTGATTATATAATGGATTCATTTTTTTTATCCAATCCCTTTATGTCTACCATTTTGTTTTAATTGATTTTCTGAGTTTCCAGTTTAGCAATTTAACCCACAATATTAAGAAACATCTTCTAAAGAAGAGAGACAATGCTTATTTATCTTTCTTTTTTCATTATTATATACAGCAACTCTGGGTTTTTATTGATTTCCCCTCTTAACATTCTATAATGCTGACTGACTGCCCCTCTAATATTTGATTAGAGTTGTAAATGAGGAAATTAAACCTTGAGAATCTGAAGATTAACTGGCCTGGACTCACCACTGAGGGATCTATCTTTCTGAATTAACATCTCTAGAATCACTCTGTAAAATTCATTGACTATTAGCAACTCATAAACACAAACTAGTGGTATTAGATACAAGCCTCATGGTTCCCTCAGGGTCATGTGGATGTGGGATTCACTGGCAAGGGCAGGTAGGCAGGATAATTCTCTGAAAAACAGCATGCCTGTGGGCGTAACAGTGAATGTTCAATTACTTAAAACACAAGCCATGACGCCTCTGCTGAGTATGAGGTGCTAAGTTGTCGAAAATTAAAAAATAAATAATGATGAGACTGATAATGAGCTTGTTGCCAAAGATCTTCAGTCTACAAGAGGAAGATGGTGTGATCTTTAGCATATACAATATATCTGTTGAGAGAGATAAAGTCCATTAGATGGTGCAGTGGCCTTGAGGTAGAATGTCCACACCTGGGATAGGAGGGCTTTTCAAATTTAGCTCCCACTCACTTTCACCTTCCCACCGTGAGAAATCCTAGTCTTGACTTAAAATCTATAGAGAACAGGGAATACACTATAACCCACAAGGCATCCATTCTAATTTTATGTTTTATAGCTCAAGTCCATCTTTCTGCAATTTCCACAGTGGATTCTAATTTAATTTATAGGATCCATCCAACCTTAAATCTAACTAATTCTTCTGACAATTCTCCAAAGGCTTGACAATGGTTATGGTAATATTGTTAATAGTAACTCAACAATTCAGAATGAAGATTTGGAGGGATATGGCTCTGGAGAGATGGCCCAGTCGGCAAAATGCCTGCCGCTCAAGCATTAGGACCTGAGTTCAGATCCTCAGGGCCCATGTAAAAACCAGGCATGGTGGCTAATATCTGTAACCCCAGTCTTACAGCAGTGGAGTAAAGCAGATCTCTGGTGCTCACTGGAGACAGCCAGTCAAGCTGAATTGACAAGCTCCAGGTGCAGACCATGCCTCAGAAACCCGTGGAGAGTAACTGAGGAGGAGAACTAATCTTGACCGGCACACACGTGCTTATAGGAGAATGTGTGTATTACCTCTCCCTAAATCCTAAATTAAATGCAATTAAGATATTTCACATTTTTATTTTTTAGCATTCTTACAAAGTTTCAAGCTGCTTATGGCTTTTTCTACATACTTAGCTTCAGTTTATTCTTGCCGATCCATCTCCTCTGCCCCATTATGCCTGCTTACACCCTTACACTCCAAGTATTCCCTCGTCTGCTTTTGTGTCACATGTTCTACTAATCTCTGCATGTCTGTCCCTTACAGCTTCCTTTTTTTTTTCCCTCTCATGAGTCCCTTTTTAGTTTCCTGACCTCCATAGCCATCCAAATGTATACATATATTTGGAAGCTGGCGAATTGGCTCAGTGGTTAAAACTATTTGTTCTTACTGAGGGCCTGGATTTGTTTCTCAGAAACCACCACATAGCTGCTCACAATGGCTTGCAAGTATAGGCTCTAGGGATCTGATGCCCTTTTCTGGCCCCCAGTGCACCAGAAAGTCATGTGGTACACATACATACATGTATATAATCATATTTACACAAAAATTAAAGTTTTTTAAAATTAGAAGCTACTTTTTACAGAAAAGAGAACTTGCAGTGTTTGTCTTTCTGTGTTGTATTGTCTCACTTAATATAACAGTTTTCTAATCATCTTGCTGATGATTTAATATTTTTATTTTTCTTTATAGCTGAATAAAATTTTGGTGTATACATGTCCAAGATTTTCATTATTCATTCATCTGTTGGTAGATATCTTGTCTGGTTCCATTTCTGTGCTATTGTGAACGAAGAAGTACTGAACATAAATGAGCAAGTATCTCTGTAGTGGTGGTAAATATAGAGTACTATGAGTATATGCCTGGGACTGATATAGTTGCCTCACATTGTAGTTCTATATGGTTGAAAGTATTGTGTATGTTACTTAATGCAATTTCCACAATAATATACTAAGTAAACTTTTTATTATATCTTGCATTTTACAGATGATTATGTGGAGCCTCTAGAAAGTCAAGTGAATTGCCCAATATTGTCCAACTCATGAGGAGTAGGATTGAGGGTTGAGGATAGATGTATAATTCCAGTACCCACTCTATAGCCTTTCCACTATGGTTCATTTCTAGCTAGCTTTTCCTATGTCCATTTTTTTTTGAGATGGGTTTTCTGTGTAGATTTCAACTGGCCTTGGCCTAGTCATCTGCTGCCCTAGTCTCTGAAGTGGTGAGATTACAGATAAATGCCATCATGCCTGGCTCTATGATATGTCTCCAAATCTCTCATTATCCCATTACTACAAGTGGAGCTTTTCCCACTTGAGTAATTTGAGTGTGTTTTTATAAAGAAAAGAATATTACTATTGTTTCCTGACCTACATGGAGTTGAGTAGATTTTCACATCCATGCACCAGATATAAGCTGTATCCATTATTGCAGCTTGTGTTCCTTTATAGCCTCATCTGCTCACGTTCCTCACTCTCCTGCATCTTCACACAAGTTTTCTGGAATGATCGACAGTTCTGAGAACCACTGTGATCAAGTTCCTCTGATGCCTCTTTTTAGCTTAGTCCCAGGCTTCAGGCTCATATGTCTGAGTTTTTGTCATGCAATCTTAGCAAAATTCCTGCTTCATCAGTTTAGCAATAATTTTAATATCTTCTTCCTCCTGATATCTGATCAAATTCCTTACACCAGTCCCTATGTATTTTCTTTTTTGTAGAGTCAATAATCAATAACCTTAATCAATAATCTTGTGAAGTTGATAGAAGCAGTATATGATCCATCCTGACCTCTGATGCTTCCATCTAGCAAATTTCTCTCCACTAACTCCCACCTTGTTTCTTGACTTTAATTCCCTTTTGATACATTCTATATTTGGTACCAATATTAGTTCTATATTAGAGTCCAATTCCTTCTTCCAATGTACTTCACTGCTCCTACTTGGTTCGTTTTATTTTTTATTGTCTCGAGTATCCCTGGCTGGCATCATCTCCACTATGCAGCGAAAGATAACTTTGAACTTCTGATCCTTCTTCTTCTACTCCCTGAGTACATTGATTACAAGTGTGTACCGCCATTCCTGGTTTATGTGTTGCTCAAAATTGAACCTTTATGTATTTTGGACAACTAAGCTATATCCCTGGTCCTTATGTACCCAATCTAGCGTTCCCTGTTGACATGTGTAGGGTGGTAGTAGAAGCTGAAATCAAGAAACTAACTCTTCCTCAGAGAGATTACATAAAAGCAGAGATTTGAGAAGACAAATGTAAGACTTCTTGGACAGATAATTCTGTACCAGGAGAAAAAGTATTGCAAACAATGGGCATCTCAGGCAACAGCAATAGCTGTGACTCAGAATGGAGGGCTTAAAACAAAGGTACATGGTTCAGTATCACCTGAGTAAAAACTGGTGTTATAGTTAAGCAGACAGCAGACCTGAATGAGGGGGAGCTCATGGACTCAGACTGATAGCTGGGAAACTAGCATAGCACTGTCCCAGACCCCCTGAACGTGGATGTCAATTTGGAGGGCTGGTTAATCTATGGGGCCTCTAGTAGTGGATCAGTGTTTATCCCTAGTACACACGAATGAACATTGGGAGCCAACTCCACATCGAGGGATACTCTCTCAGCCAAGACCCATGGGGGAGGGTTTAGGCCCTGCTCCAAATGATATGACAGACTCTGAAGAACCCCAATGGAAGGCCTCACCTTCCCTGGGGAGCAGAGAGGAGATGGGATAGCGAGTTGGTGGGGGGCAGGGGAAGAGAGGAGGGAGAGGGAACTGGGATTGTCATGTAAAGCAAGCTTGCTTCTAATTTAAATAAAAACAAGAAAAAAAACAAACAATGGGATTAAGAGGTGATTGTTAGGGTCATTATTCTAGTGGCTGTACCTCTTTGATTGGTCACATAGCATGAGGGGAGATAAGAGTCAGAAACCCCTCACATAGTATAACATTCACTTATCTCTCTCTGTTTATGATTGCAGGTAACTTAGGAGAAGGAAACTCCTCCGTGTTTCCGGATTATATGACTTGAGGCATTGGGAATTAAAACTAAAAGAAAGTGTCTCACACACAGACACTGGAAGAACAGAATAATGAGTGTTGGTGAGGCAATTCTCAGTGTTTGGCTTAAGCATCTAATCAAAGATTAACAGATGCACACAGGCTTGTTAGACTGAGGGGAAAGAGTATGTGTTTGTCTTATGGTTTCTGTTGCTGTGATAAAATACCATGGCCAAAAATCAGGTTGGGGAGGAACAGGTTTGTTTTGCTTATACTTCCAAATCATGGTTCAATGTCCTAGGAAGTTAGGACAGGAACTCTAACAGGACAGCAATCTGCAGGCAGAAGCTGATGCCGAGGCCATGGAGGGGTGTTACTTACTGACTTGCTCTTCATAGCTTCCTTCTAGAACCCAGACCCAGGACAACCAGCGCAGGAATGTCATCATGCACAATGGGCTGGCCTTGCAATCAATCACTAATTAAGAAAATGTTTTAAAGGCCTGCCTACAATTTCATCCTATAGAGCATTTTGTTTTTTTTTAAATGGAGGATCCCTCCTCAGATGACATTAGCTTGTTTTCTTTTTTTTTTCTAAACTTTTTTTTTATTTGAATAGAAACAGGATTGATTTACATGACAATGCCAGTTCCCTTCTCCCACCGGTCCCCCCCTACCACCACCACCCTCCCCCCAACTAAAACCCTACCTATCACATATCCTTTCTGCTCCCCCTGGATGATGAGGCCTTCCATAGGGTGTCATCAGTGTCTATTGTATCCTATGGGATAGAGCCTACGCCCACCCCCGTGTGTGTTGGCTCAGGGAGTATCCCTCTATATGGGACATTAGCTTGTTGTAAGTTGAGATCACACTATCCAACACAGTGTTCAGGGGTGGCAAACTTTGGGAGGGAACTATATGTAGAAACAGCTGGAGGATAAGGGGTTTCTTAGAAATGATTGTTCAGCTCCCCTTTGTGCCTTCTGTGGTCAAAGTCTGGACTCATCTCAAATGCTTCAGAGCCTAAAGTTGTTTTCTTTTTTATGTTGAAGAGAAAGAAGACTTTGTAGAGGCAATGTAAGTCTCCTGGCAGGCGGGGTGGGGTGGGGGCGGGGGGAGCAGAGAACTTTATTCTGTGCCTGCTTTTTCTTACTTGCTTTGAGCTCAGCTCAAAATAATCCTATGCCCAATCAACATATTCAGGTTAAGCATTTTGTAATGCTCTTCAGAATCCAGACATACGATTCTTAGAATTGTTTTGTTAAGAGTGATAAAAAGTATTTTACAATTAGATCAACAGAGGAATGACCTATGTATAAACTGATGGGTAAAATAATACATAGGAAAAGAAATGGAAATTAATTTGTATTTCAAATGCTTGACTAAAGAAAACTTTCATTTCTTTGTAAATTTTTAATTCATATGTTGAGACAAATCACTCTTACAGATGCTGTACTTTGCTAATAGCATTGTTTAAAGCCTCAGACCTAATTTTTACATGATTTTCTCTGGAAAGTTCTACAATGTGTTTAAAATACAAAATGCTTCCTTTTGAAGTGATGATTAACTACATACTATAGCTTTGGATGAAGTGAGACTTCTGATCAATATTTAATAATGATTTCATGGTAAGTGGGAGGGTATGCTCATTAGAACAGTAAGTGAGAAAAAGATGCATTTTAATGGAGAATTAGCACAAGGTGCTCTGGAGGCAGGGGACATTTGCTTTAGAGGTTTGTTGTGATTTAAGCTAAGGTGTCTTAAATATAGCATTTCCATGCATTTCTTTTAAATGATAAATTGTGTCCTGGATCTAAAAGTGTCAGCATTATTATGATGGATGTGACCAGAGATGGAGTCTGAGCAGCTTAAATGAATTAACATTCTGAAAACACAGCTCAAACAACTTGGAATGGCTTTAGCTTTTAACTCATTCAACCAAACACGCATTTCTTCTCTTCTAACATTCAGTAGTGTAAGTTGAAAATCTAGCCATGTATTTATTTATGATACTAAGGATTGAATATGGTTTTAATCATACCCCTTTTACATATTGTAAATATATATAAGTATGTTGTGTATCTCTATATGTCTGTGTGTGTATCTGTCTGCCTGTCTGTCTGTCTAATCAACTATCCCCGTTTCCACCCTTCTTCATTCCATTCCTCCTTTTTTCTCCACAAAGAAATCTGTTTTCTCTTGGCTCCAGATTCAAGTGTGAAATATCCTACCAAAATGCCTCAAATAGAAAAACCACCTCTATTGATCAAGAAGAAGTGAATTTAACAGTCACTCTGATAGAATTATGAAAATTATATGAGCAAGTCTCATGGCCACCACTGAGCAGTCCAGTGACATATGTTGATGTAATATATATATGCAGGCACACATACATAGATAAATAAATAAATCTCTATGAAAACCAGTAGATAGTAATTTCCTGGAATAGCTATCTTGCATTTTACTATATGGCTCACTATCAACTTGTAATAATTATATTTTATATCATACTTTCAGTATGAGCTTCATATTTTATGTTTCTCTTCTTCTTCTGTATTCTCAATCATAATATCCATAACTGCTGCACTTCAGTGGGATTAGCAGTCCCACATGAACTAGGACTATTAAATCGTTAATAGTCTCTTTATGATTTTTCTACTTGACTTGTTATGACACTCTAATAATTTCATCGCAGCTTGGGTATTGTGAACTCTTAGAATTTACATGGTTAGGCTCCAAGCACAATGCATCCACAGAGCAAAATATTCAGTGAGAATAAAATGTTAAATAAGGTAATACTACAGGGAAAGGGCTGCATGAATAATTCTATAATAATTTTGTTTGTTTTCCATTTTAAAGTTTACCTTGAGATTGCATAGAAATAAAAAAGATAATGATATATGCAAGGTCATTTTTATTCTTACATCTTCTGTGAGCATTTTATTTTCATTATAAGTGGCTGTTTAAAATATTAAATAAGATGACAGTCAATTGGCAAGTCATGTGCTTTTTAAGTTTGGTTCTGTCATTAGTAGTTTATGTCTGAAGGAAAAGAAGTATTTAGCTTTTCAATGATGCTAGCTTCCTGATATCCAGATCAAACATTGATTTGGACTACCAGCTATATGTAGGAAGTAAAAAGGGTATTTTAAAAATGTTTCTTCTTCTCCAGACTCTATTCTTGTCTATACGTATTTGTAGATTAGTTTAATATAAATGGAATTTATCTGTATTTTATGTACATCCAATGATGTTATAATATTGAGTGAATAGCATTGTAATTTATCTTTACATTCATTTACCATCTTGATTTGTCCACACATATGTGATCCACCTCTGAGGTACTACAAGCCAAAGTTTAACAAGTAAGTTTTTACAGAAAAAAAAATGCCCAATTTTTATAATCTGAAATCCTTTGAATACTATTTATTTTTAGTTTTTACTATGGCACACACCTTGGAATAAATATAAAATTTTATAATTGTTAGGCTTGGTGGTGAAACAGATCTACCACTGCAGTTCTATGCACAACAAACCAATGTGCATCATTTCTCACTCATAAAATCAGGGCTGAAATGACAGCAGTGCTCTTCAAAGACAGGCAAGGAGACAAGCTCCTCCTCTGGTGTTGCTCTACCATATGGACCACAACTATTGCCACTAATCAGTCTTTCTAGCATCTGTAATAACAATTAGATAAACTGTGCTAGAGAATTCTAGAAGTTAGCATAGTGATATCTTCTCTTAGAAACATAAGAGAATTGTAGAATAACTTTGTATATGCCTCATAATTAATCCTTTAAATTTATCTATGTTGATGCTTACAATGTTAATTTCTGTTTATAACTGAATAATTTTGCCATGGTTTGTTTATCCAACTGGAATTTGACTCATTTTCAGTTCTTGCCTATTACAATGAATGCTGGGAAGAGTGTTTGCATAGACATGTGCTTCTTTTTTACTTTGAGCAAAAACCCAGACATAACACGGCCATAAGTATGCTGGGGGTTGGAGTTTAATTATATTATAGTCTCAAAAATAAAATGAACATTTAAAGGAATTAAATGACTAACCTGTTTGCTGAAGTGGTTGTGGCTGCCTGGCACCCCCTGGTGTATGAGAGCTCCAGTCATTCTGCATCTTTTCAGCATTTATTAAGACCAATATATTAATAGTTATTCAATGATGCCTTATTCTGGGTTTAGTCACACTTTTCTTTAAAGATGGGACCTCATGTAACCAGGCTGGTCTTACACTCACTATTTGAGGATGACACATTGCCTCCTAAGAGGTACATTTACAAGTTTGTCTGACCATGTCAAGCCCTTTATATATTGGTTTTAATGTGTGTTTCCTTAGTGACTAGTGATGTTGGCCATTTTTAATTGCTTCATGGACATCTGTAGATTGTCCTTATCAAAGTGACATTTAGATTTTTTTTTACCAATTCATTATTTTATGGTTGTTAAAGTTCATATTGAGTTTGAAGACATTTTATGTGTTTTGGATTCAAGGTCTTTATCAATTATGGTTTGCTAATATTTTCCCAAGACTGACAATTCTCCCCAAAATTTGAACTTCTTATAAGATCTTTACACTTCTCTTGCCAGCTTATTTTGTATTTTCTATACTTTTTTGTTAGTTTCTAAAAGTAGAATTGACATAATAGACTTTAGACTGTTCTCTTTCTTAATAGAATCCAATGCTAAAAACTTCCCTATTGATATTACTTTAGCTATATTTGGCACATATTTATGCACCATTTAAATTTTTCTTTCTGTTCAAACAAAGATGGATTTTTAATTGGTTTTGGTATATGATGTTTTGGTATAGTGATGTCATTATTTTAACAGTGTTAAAAATAAGAATACTGCCCATGGTGGGACAAGCTTGGAAATGCTTGCTTCATCTGTTGGCAGCTCATTCATTTTTAGAAGCACAACCTACACCAAACAGTACTGTGCCCATATTAACCTTTGGCGTTTGAAGGTCCCTTTCAAAGTGTCCCTTCTTCCAAATCTCCATTCCTGACTAATGTAGGTAAACACTAGCTGCATCATCTTGTGTGTTACCATTTATACGTTTCTACCATAAAATTTAACCACACTGCAATGTGGATTTATCTGTCTCCTTAATGTATTTTGAGCCCCCTGCATGTTGAGATCATGGCTTATTCATCTCTGTGTCTCTAACACCTAGCATAGAGCCTGGCACATAGCATATGCTTGGTAAATATTTGTTGAAACAAAGTAAAATATTTACTGTAGTTATTCATTGAAACATAAAATTTGCACTTCCTTCTTCCCTAGATAGTTAACCCTCTATATGAAGGGAAAAGCTTGATTAACAGTAACAAACAGAACACATGATATGTTCAGAGCTGGCCTTGGAATGAGAGTTAGCATTCTGGCTTCCACTTCTTATCCCTTTCTGTGAATTCTGTCAAAACCACCTGGGAACTAAATTTGAAGTATATGATGTTAGACAGTTCTCGGTCCTGGCCCTGCATTCCCACTCTGCCATTTTGGCACAGCTAAGTGTTCACGACTGCTGTCTGTCTTCAGAAATTCTTTGATTTCCTGGAAGATCTTTCAGTCCTCATATTTCTCTGTCTTCATTCTTTAGGGACAGCTACTTTGCTGTTCACTTTGTAGCATGCTTAGCTTCTCTTTCTACACAGTTTATTTTCTGAGCAATCACTCTTGCTTGAGTTTTAATGATTACCTATATATTGACCCCTCCATAGGCGCCATCTGTAGTTGAAATTTCTATTCAACTCAGACTTACATAATTGCCAGCATCTGGATGTCAAAATAAGCATCCACATAACATCATCCCCCAAGAAAAACACACTTCCTTTTCCTCTACTACTTTATCTCATAGTGGAGTTCTTGCAAAAATCTGGGAGGCAGGGATTCATCTTACAAAGCTGCTCCCAGGATCACTCTTTTTTTGTTAACAAGGCATTTATTTTAAACAGATTAGTCAAAGAAAAGTTGTCTTTTAATCAGTAACACCTTGGTGTTGAAAAGAAACAAAACAAGGAGACAGTGACAATAATGAAAACAAAAATATCAATATTACTATTTGTTTTTTTATGTAGTGATACAAGTCAAGTGTTAAGTGAGTGACTTGGACTAATGAAGAAGTTTTCTCTTTATAAAGATAGGAAGATTTCAATATGCTTATATGTCCCTTTAAGCCGATAGAAGTGAATTTTTTAAATCTATATTTCTGTATTTAATGACGCTTTTGACACTTCTGGAATCTATTCAACATAAGACTATTGCAAAGGGCAATTTTTTCAAAATATAATGGATCACTCTTAATTGTTGGAAGCATGCACTCTTGACCTCCACATCCACCTCCTTCATGTATAGCAACTTCTTTCTGCCTCTAACCAGGATTCAGTCTTGTCAGATCAGATCAGACCCTCTAAAGTAAGAGGTTACACTTTCACTGTACTGCTTGTGATCTGCCATGGGGATAGATGCCCATTTCTTAACACAGCATAAATGATTCTTCATGATCCAGGCTATCTGGAGAGCAGCCTTCTCTATTACCCTTTTCTTGTCTTGCCCTAAGTTCCTTCCAAGCCAAACATGCAAGCCTCCTTTGTGCTCTTTGACTTCCCATCTCCTGCCCTTTCCTATATTCATGTGGCCTTCAAGCATCCATAGTCCATCTATGTTTTGCTTGGCAAACATGCCCTTCTTAAGTTAATCATTTGCTCACATTTATTCCCCAACTATTGATTATATGTTTCAGACCCTGTCTGGGCTCTGGAGATAATTGCCAGGTAGGAGAAATTTAGTCCCTTCTTGCATGAAGCTTAGAGTTGAGCAGGGGAGACAGTAATTAAACTGATAATTATACTGATAAATATGTAATTACAAGCTGGGGCAAAGGTAAAAAGGAAAAGTAAAGAGTGTGCTGACAAATGGCTATCATCAGATTCCTCTCTCACAGGAATTGGCATATTGTCCAGAAATTGTTAAGCTTCCTAACTAGGTTGTGAGCTCCTGGAGGACAGGAACTTCTAAAATCATCTTTATATTTTCCAGGGCTCAAAAAAGACCATGAGCCGTACTAGGTTTCTTGTGTGAATGAACCTCTTACCACCCAATGTCTATCACATATTGAGGTTAGAAGGGAGTTGGTTGTCTGTTAAAGCATTCCACATAATGGCACAGGTAGATAACCTGCTGTCTACAGAAGAAATTCTTATATTTGGGAGGAACTGGATTAATTAATTACTAAGGTCTTTCTCAACTCTAAATATTGTGATAAGTTAGTTATACATGGGACTTATGACCTATAGGAAAACATTTGCCAATACAGTGTTTTTCACGATGCTTTGTACACATGAGTGTTTACAGTGTGGGGTATGGCAACACAAATGTCTGGCTTTCTTGAAGGCCTATCTCCTTGATATCATGATAATCTAAAAAGTCTATGGAGGCAGATCTACAGGAAGATCCAGAGCTTGTGTGTCCAGAAAGGCTAACTAATGGCATGGAGACTCAGCTGTCATTATTATTTCTAAAGCTTGTTTTAATCACATCATTTCCTTAACCTAATGACTTCACTGAACTATGTATTTTACAATAACCTAAGATATCAAAATGAAAACAAGTCAAATCAGAAGTTTTTCTTCTTCTCACTCTACTGCTTCTTCACCATGGATGCAGAAGCTTCACTTTCTGACAAGCTTTTGTTCCAGCATGGGATGCTTGGTCCTACTCCAAGATATCCTGTCTTCATGCTGGTCCCACCCACCCCTCTCCTCTTTGAAAGATGCTTAACAAAATGGCTTGTGAATCACCATGTCTTGGCATAGGAATACCTATGCTTAGTGGAAGAGCAAGGAAGAAACTTTTCAGTGTTTTTTTGTTTTTACTTGTTATGGCTGAATTTTTCCTGCTTTGACATGATGGCTAAAATGTGCACAGCATTTCTATGCCATCTGCAAACATATTTTCAGCATGCCTGTTTTCATGAAGAAAGCAAAGGAAGCATACGCTTGGCACAGTGCTAAGAATGGGGTGTGTACATGAAGACCGCCTGTTCCACAGACATTCTGCTCTACTGATGTGCAGGGACACAGAGAGGAATCTGTGAAATCTGAATGAAGAGTCTGTAAGGTGTTAACTTATTGAACATCTCTGGCAGAGGACTGGGAGGACCACTCCTGCTGTTTATCTGATAGCTCTCCCTACTCCCATTTCAGTAATCTGTGGCCAGATCAATAGATGCACTTCCTTGCTTATTATGTTGTATCATTAAAACCTATGTGATCAGTCTTATGTTGATGGGATATAGAGTGATAGCCAGTAACATCTTACAACTACCAAGTGCATCAGTGAGTCACACCATTGTACAGAAGTGTTGTATTCTTCACACTGGTTGTTTTGGGCATAGTTATAATGGAGACTTTGGAAATTGCACTTCTTTTATTTCTCTCTCTCTCTCTCTCCCTCTCTCTCTCTCTCTCTCTGTGTGTGTGTGTATGTGTGTGTGTGTGTATGTGTGTGTGTGTGTGTGTTGTGTGTGTGTGTGAGAAAGAGAGAGAGAGAGAGAGAGAGAGAGAGAGAGAGAGAGAGAGAGAGAGAGAGAGAGAGAGAGATGCGTGGGGAAGTATGCCTACCCATGTGTATGTATAGAAAGCAGATGACAATGTCAGTTGCACTTTTCTATCACACTCCATTCCACATTTTTAGACAGGGTTACTGCCTGGACCTGGAGCTCGATGTTTTGATTAGATTGGTTAGCTAGAGAACTTCAGGGATCCACCTGCCATTGCCTACCCAGAACTGGGGATACAGATGCATACATCTCACCCAGCTTTGACATAGGTGCTAAAGTTCTGAACTCAAACACTCATGCTCACACGCCATCACTTTAACCACTGAGCCAGCTTCTCAGTCCCTGAAAACTGCATTTTTATTGAGCTATATGCACTTGAGCCTATTCAGAGACTAAATCTGTGGGAAATGCCAACACATGCCACAAGAGTGATGTCTTCTCATTCTACTATGACTATGACAAATGTATCCTGATTATTTGGGGCTATATAACATTGTTCCCATAATGCCAAACACATGAACTTGGGTACTCTAAATACTAACTTAATATGATTACTTCACCTTACTGTGTTTGATTAAACAGAAATCTTTATTTTTCTTCTGGGCTAATTCTTGATCCAAATGAAGTAGAAAGGATACTTAAGGAGATAAAATGAGCAAAAGAGAGAGGGGGAGGGATGGAGGGATTTTTATTATGAGAGAGATATTTTAAGATGTTTTCCTAACAAAGAGTCATTTGAAGCAGCAAAACCCAACTAACTCTTACCAGCTTTCTAATCTCAGACATGATGATCAGAAATGGGAACAGCTACCAAATGGTCTCAGTTTTTGCCTATTGCCTAGGAGAAAAGAGAGGAGACCCATTTGAATAAACCAAACCTAAGTTAGCCACTGGTCATGCTATCCTCTGGGAGCTGGATTTGATTATATAGACACTGTGACATCTCTGAGAATCAGTTAGGTTCCTATTGGTTCCATTTGGGCACTACCCAATTGCTTTATTTGCACTTTCTTCTTCTAGAATAGTGATTCTCAACCTTCTTAATGCTGAGACCCTTTAATACAATTCCTCATGTTGTGGTGAAACCCAACCAAAAAATTATATTTTTGCTACTTCATAACTATAGTTTTGCTACTATTATGAATCACAATGTAGATATCTGATATACAGGATAATCTTAGGCAACCCCTGTGAAAGGATTGTTCTACCTCTGTGGGGTCATGACCCACAGATTGAAAACCAATGTTGTAGAAGAATAGGAGTTTGGATGATTCCTGAGCCCAGCTCAGGGCTCTTTTTTCCTGAGGAAAAGCACGATTTAAGTACAGACAAATGGCTTGAAGAGATTGCTTAGTGGTTAAGAACCCTTGCAGAAGATAGGAAATGGGTTCTTAGTACTTTCTTTGGGCATTTTACAACCACCTTCAACTCCAACTACAGGGGATCTGATGTCCCCTTCTTGCCTCCATATGAACCCCCTACTCAAGTGAATACAGCATGATTAACAAACAATACATTCTTATATACATAATGGACTCTTTCTAGGAAAGCTTACTACCCAGGAAATTATACTGCACACTTTTTTTCTTATGTTTGTTTTTTCAAGACAGGGTTTCTCTGTGGCTTTGAAGGCTGTCCTGGAACTAGCTCTTGTAGATGAGGCTGGTTTCAAACTCACAGAGGTCTGCCTGCCTCTGCCTCCTGAGTGCTGGGATTAAAGGCATGTTTCACCACTGCCCAGGAATACTATACACACTTTTAAAATTCTATTTCTGTAACTTGAAGACAGGTGGAGAATTTGCTAAGTCAAGGGTGAAGCATGGATTGTTTCAGTTGGAATTAATCAAAAGAGACTTTTCTCCAAACAAAAGAACTGGTATCAGGTAAAACATAAAAAGAAGAGGATTTCACTAAAAATTCAATGTCTTGGCCCATCTATTATGTGTTTGCTCTTCAGAGTGGAAAAACGAGAGTAAACTATCATTCATCTACAAGTTGTTTTTGGTCATATTTTACATATATACATATATAGCTGATAATAGCAGGTAGAAAAGTGAAGCTGAAAGGAACTTCAGTAGCCACAACATAACCTTATAATCAGGTGCTCTTGTGAAAACTTGACTGCCGAGGTCTTCCCTGTTACCTAATGGCTTTGTTTTTCATCCAAGGACCTTGGATTACTGAAGAAAGCAAAGGAGAGCTGCACCTCAACTCTCTGCTCATCTTCAACTGACTTTTTCTCCTTGCCAACTAACCTTACATAAGCAAGATTTAAAAATTTTGTTATTACGTTTATTTATGTAATTTCTCTCTCTCTCTCTCTCTCCCTCTCTCTCTCTCTCTCTCTCTCTCTCTCTCTCTCTCTCTCTCTTTCTCTGTGTGTGTGTGTGTGTGTGTGTGTGTGTGCCCACTCTCTCTTGCCAAGGTTCTTGTTTGGAGGTCAGAAGACAGCCCAGATGAATCTGTTGTCTCCTTCCACCATATCGAATCTGTGAGTGAGCTGCAGGTTGTCCACCTAGGTGGCAAGCACATTTACTGGCTTGAGAATTTCTGTATATAGATACTGTAACCAGGGCAAAAGAGGGATGGAAGCTTCTGAGCAAACGTCCTTAGCACAAACATCCATAGAATGTTATGTCATTGAAGGAACATCTTTGAAGTCTGATCACCAAGAATAACATGGAGCTAACAGCTTTGTTTATTAACCCATAAAGCCTGGCTTTATCCCGATTCCCATTATTAACACAAAAGTCATCTCCTCCACCCCAGTGTCTTTATCATTTTGTATTTTAGGGAATGTTCCAAGTTCTAGAAACCATAAGTCCTTGTATTTCATTTTCCCAGTTATTACCTCCCTTACATTTGGGAAGTAGAACATGGGAGAGCAAACACTAGAGAGCCTTCCTCCTAACTCCTTGCTCTCCACCACCACTCAGTCCTCCTCTCTTTAGAGAAGGAGCAGGGGCCTCTTTGACAAGATACTCATTCCTCATCTCCATTTTTAGCAGATTAATGAGAAGGAAGCATCCTTTACAGCAGGTGTCCATGATTGAAGGGTAGCTACTGAATGTGCTTATTCACATTCTCACCGTGCTTGCTGGGCTGCCTGCTGTCCAAAATTCTGTTTCTATGACTGCTTTCTTTTGCCTTTAGCATCTCCACTTTGTTTTTATCTGTCTATTTGAGTTGTTATCTATTTCTCTTACATATTTGGCATATACTGCAAATTACATTTTAGATGAAAGAAGCCTTCATTTGGAGTGTTTTGATTTTATTTCAAAACAAAATTGTAGCAAAAATTGGCTTACTGCTTTGAAAAATGCGATTGATTCAAATGAATTTCAAAGATACCTCATTTGATCTGGCCACATTACAAATTCTAGTATTATCCTACCAGGATTTAAATCTCATGACTAGATACACTAACAATTCTCAAATATATCCAAACAGACAGGCTTCAAATTAAGATGAAAACCTTACTGTCAGTCAAAAATGCATGACCATACATAACTCAAATTATCTTACTTTAAGGATTTTGAAAAAGGAAATAAAGACTCAAGTAGGCTTCTACTGATTTGTTTCTAGGGTAAGATTTATAAACCCTTGAATAGCATGGCTTGTGTTTCTCCCATAAAATGGGAAGGTCACCAATGCTGTTTGCAGAAAAGCATTGGAAAGCTGGCCTGGAATTATTTAGTAGGTTTCAACAGACACAGGATATTTCCAGAGTTCCACATGGCTTAACATCGCTTCTCTTGATACATCAGGTGAGGTCTATCATGTGTTAAAATTCAATGAAAACTCACTGGTAGGAAGAAATCTTTACCAATTAATGACTAAGCTAATGATTTCCTAATCTCTATTGCGACTACAAGAAGCCATGGAAAGACTGCACAATTAGGTTTGTGTAAGAACGTCTAATACTCTGAGGACAAGTTAATTGTATCCTACAGTGTGCCGAAATTGTACTGACTCTTTGATATTGATGTTTCAAGCTTTTGATATATGGATAACCTTTTCAAAATCAGTTCATCTTTAATCACTTCTTTTTTGTTCCCTCACTGAGGGTATAGACCTTGATCTCAAAGCATCTTTTGTTTCTTTAAATACAGTAAAAAAATCTTTAGGTACAAATCTATATAATTTGAGTTAATGTCTTTTATTTTCAGGTAATAAATGTATTTAGGGATTTGATAATGACAGGTATTTTACCATGGTGATATTGGTTATTGAGAATAACTAGGTTAATAAGACTGACACAGGGGTGTGCTTTTATATACCTTAATTTTCCCTTTTAGCTTGCTTTGAATGGTAAATACCATGGATGATAGAGACCTGTAAGGAAGAGCTTGCTCATATATAACAAGAGGTTTAGAAAACAAGGTATTGGCAGCCTTGGTTTAGATACCCAGTGATGGTCAAGACACTAACTTGGGATATTTTTAGATATTTCCCTCGTGGTAATAAAACTGTCTAATGCAGCTGTGTCACTCATCACACTTAAAGTCCATGAAGAAAAGGTGGGAGTGACTGAAAGATTATGTCCCCTTAGTCATTTTAATTAAAATAGATGTATTAGTAGGCCTATGGAGGTTATTTTCATTAAGACATCTTACAAATAAGAGCAGGATTTTAAGGACATTTCCTTCAATGTGGCTTGAATTGACTTGGGCCCTAGAATGCAGCACCAGTTAGTAGCAGGCAATTGTATCAAGGGCAATGAGAGTGATGGGATTTATTGTTTCCATCTTGAATAATGCATCAAACATGAGTTATCTGATAGATGAAGGAAGCTATCAAATTACAGTGTCATATGTTATTTACTGTATTTGTCAGAATGTCCTACAATGGTTCTTCTGTATCTAAGATGAATGTAACTAAATATTCAATAAATTAAATATGCAAATGAACACAAGTTGCACCACATGGTATGATGGGATGTGTTGTGACTATGAAGTCAACTGCTTCTACATGTCAAAAATGCTACCTCAAATGACTAGCTCAGTGGATTGAAATAATAATCTCTTATTGTCAGAGATCTGTGGGTAACTGATTAGTCTGGGTTATCATGGGATTTCTGCAGTTCTCTAACTATTGCTCATCTTTTCACTGGGACCATCACACTCCTTGGCATCCTCTTCTAGGAAGACAGCATTGTTCAAAAGATCCACACTCTCCATGCCTTTGCTGGGGTTCTGTCTGCTAACATCTCACTGGCCTAACCTACCTCACAACCAAGAGCAGAATCTAAGGGCTTTGGCAAAACATAAGCTCACAGAGTATTTACATTATGAAGACAAACCCATTTTGCCAGTCATCTCACCAGCTCCAGGCATCATACCTGAAAAGCAGTGATTGTTCTGGCATATCAAAACTAATAGCATAATTTGGGCAATGTGTTTGAAATGCTCCAGTGTGAGGATTTCTTTTCAGAGTTTAAATATGTTTTTAATGAAGACGTATTTTTAATTGCTGAAAGAAAAAATTAATCATCAAATTGAAAAGCAGGTTTTCCATGGAAACTTGCTTATGTGCTCTGTAAGTCTAGCAATGGAAACCCGGCAGAATAGCAGGCCTTGTAAGTCCAAAGTCTGACACTCTCGTGGCAGACATACATTTTAAAGTCATTATACAATGATGATGTGGCCAAGCAAATAAACTCACTATTAAATAATTGTGCAAATGTCATGAAAATTCCTCTATTTTTCAGGGGTTGGACACATCAAAGGAGAAATTCATCCAAAAGCATGGACTTGCTCTTTATATTTCATTTCCTACAACTGGCTTCACAAAGACTTACAGCCTCTAGAGCATAGAACAAACTTGCTTTCCTGTGATGTCACCTTTTCATATAGTCCTGCTTCATTACTGGGGATAGAATGACCCTGGAATACATGGTCTAGATCCTAGGTCAGCTGTACTTTTTACAGGTTTTACAATAACTGAGTGATAATAGTAATGACAAGAATACTTCCGTTAACACTTTAGAAACGTCACTGTATAAAGTAAATGCTACTATTTGTAGCTCATCATAGACTCAGGGAAAAATGCTTTGAACATAACGTGGATTTATTTAGTTAAAAGCTGAAAATATCCTATGGATTTTAAGTTCAAGGTAGGAAGAAATATAACTAATATACTTGCCAGCATGCTATATTAAAAATAGCTTTGAAGGAATCATTATGTATCTCCATTTTTTACAAATAGATGAGATATATTTTTGTGTACAATATTACTTACACCATACACAAAGTGAAAAATACCACTGAATTTGTGGAGATTCATAAGAAATCGAAATGACACTAAAGAGATTCCACTGTGAACTTTGGAGATGATAAGCAATTTTAGAAAGGAAATATAGCCCATAAGTACTTTCCAAACTCTGTGATGCAGATTTGCACCTCCGGTTCATGAGCCCCTTTGAGAGGGAGATCATCTCTGAACGATGATGGGATTGACCTACTGAATAATGATAGAAAGAGTTCACTGTATTAAAGTACTTTTGTAAGTGGAGAAGAGACAGTCACTGTTTTCTGGAGAACTGATACACACACTGAGCTGAAATGAATATCACCCAGAAAGTCAAGAGGAGATGAGCTGGTTCAACGAATAGGATACATATTAAATTGATAGTGATTAATTAGTTTTATGTCACTCTGATGCTTTTAGACCTGTTCATGGTGTGGTTTTCAATTATTTTAGTATTATTGGAAGAGCCAAGATTAGACTACAGTTATTAGACTTAGATGAGTTACTTTATTTGCAGAGTGGGATAACCTTTGCTATTCCCCTGTCATGTGATCAGTGCCATTTGCAAAGAAAAGAAAATGAGACAGTGGGAGCATATACAAAGGCTTAACAGAGGTCTAGGTTTTTCAAAAGCAGGATTGGATAAATGTTCAAGATTCAAAAAGATACCTGAATAGCTTGGTAAAATTCTTCTTGTCACTACATGCCCTTCTAAAGTTATTCAGATTAAGACACAGAAAAAGACCAGTACCAAACTTGTGTAATGCAAATAAATTGAAAGACATTGAAATTCTTATATTTAATTCAGGCAATATTTTTCCCTGTGATATTATTCTATAGGTAATACTTGTATGGTGACAGATTGAAAACACACATACATCGTGTTGGTTCATTTTAATTGTCAACTTGACACAATGTAAAATAGTCTGAGAAGAGAGTCTCCTGGAAGATTTGTGTAGATCAGGTTGTCCTGTAGGCATGTCTGTAAGGTCGAATGACTTACTTAGGCTTGAATGAACTGGGGAGACATTCTCACACTGAATGGGCCTCCGTGGTTACATGCATGCACCAGCTCATCTACAGCCTTATACAAATGAGTACAAATAAGACTGAAGGTTGAAATTTATCTCATAAACCTTAGATCCCTAGTTTTCTGAAGGACTTTCTAGAGAGAGGATACTCTGCTTTTTCTGTGTTCATCTATCAAGAATTATCTTCATGTTCCAGTCAATATCATTAGGGACTTTTTGATTATGATATACATCTTTAGCATGGTATATCATTTGCTGTTTTATTCTTCCATTTGTCTATTTCTCTATTAGGAAGTCATTTGCAAGAGAGGAGTGAATGTTTTATTTGTTTTACTCAATAGCAAAGTGTCGGATTTTTGCCTGGTGCTTAGGACATAGTTGAGAGCCAGTTGAGTGGATGGGTGGATAAGGAAGTCAGGAATGTGAACTAGATTGCTGATGTTTGCCTCTGTCTGCCTTTTCTGACTATGGAGTGATGAATACCCAACCGCTGGCATTTTCTCTCACAGATTGTTTTTGAAGGTTGTTACGAGTCCCTACCACAAGAGAGCGCTGTATTTTTTGCCACCTACAGTTGTGGATAATGCATTGTCTGGTAAACTGGCAAAGTTCTTTCACAAAACTCTTGTGTGACTTCTTTGCAGAATTGTTTCTAGAAACATTTGTACTTTTCCTATTGAAGCCAAGGGAAAACAATAAATTTGCCAATATAAAGATGTCATGGGAGAGTCAACTGCTAGGTGGTAAGAACTCAGAAGTCAGTAGACTGCTTGCTTATTTTCTAAATATTTACCTTTGAAAACTGCAAATATGTCAGAGTAGATGTGCTCAGAGACAACTGAAGAGATAACAACTTGCAAGACAATGCTCCAGGTTGTTAGTATAACTCACCATAATATGGCAATAGGAAACAAGAAATTAGGGGAAGTCATCCAGTAGATTTGTCAATAACCACCCTTCGGTAAACAGTTACTTGCTTTTGGATTAATGTGCATTCTTTGAAATCCTTGAAATTAGGGACATTTAACTTTCTTTTTCTGATGTAAGAGCACTTAATAAAGAAATCGCCATGGACATCATAAACACAATGAGGACAGATGACTCAATGGAGCCAAGAAAGTCTATGCAATCAATGGTGCTGTCAGGCCTAAAACTCCTCTCACATTCTTTCCCAGACTTCTCTTTGCTCCTCTGTCATGTGTCTTCCCAGTAGAGGATTCTGAAGCACCAAGGAGATAATAATCCTGTCTTTGAGGCATGCCTGGAAAGAAATGTGTTTAGAAATAATCATGTGATACTTGTGCAGTTTTGGTGAGTGTCTTAGGGTTTCTATTACTGTGAGGAAAAGCATGATGACTAAAAAGAAAGTTGTGGAGGAAAGAATTTATTAGGCATACACTTTCACATCACTGTTTATCACTGAAGGAAGACAGGAACTTAAACAGGAAAGGGACCTGGAGTCAGGAGTGATGCAGGGGCCATGGAGGAGTACTGCCTATGGGTTTGCTCTACACAGCTTGTTCAACCTTCTTTCATACAGAACCCAGGACCACTAACCCAGGCATGGCATCAGCCACAAGAAGCCTGGCTCTCCCCTATCAATCACTATTAAGAAAATGCCCTACAGCCAGATATTATGGAAGATTTTTCTCAGTTGAGGTTCTTTCCTTTCAGATAACTCTAGCTTGTGTCAAGTTGACATAACACTAGCTAACACAGTGAGTTAACATTTCATGTGATATTCTTGAGGCAGAAATTATGATCTTAAATTGAGGGATCAATGTAACAAAACATTATGCAGAATTTAGCACACTTACTGTTAGCGAGTCAGAAAGCAAACAGATAGTGTGACTACTATATTCATGATTACTATATGTAAAATAATAGCAAGTCAGAACACACACAATGTACTTCCTGATTATGTGTCTGTACAATATTATATATAATATACTATATATATATATATATATATATATATATATATATAAACTTTTTTTTAAAACCTTGGTAATTTGGTAATTTGGAATAATAATATTTTATCATGGTGGGCAGTTCTGTGTCTTACAGGATCCTATTTAGCAGTATCTATGGTCTTTAAGCACTAGATATTGCTTCTATCTTCCAAGTCATGATAATCAAAAAGTGTTTTTAGAAATTGCCCAATATTCCCCAAGGATCATAATCTCTTCCAGTTGGAAAATGTTGTTCTGGATGAAGTAATTGGAAATGATAATAATATATTGGCCACTCTTGGTTGCTTTTAGTTGAGTATTAAAATAAAGAGACAAAGTCAAGGAAAAATAGACCAATTTATAAGCAGAAATGAGAGGAAAGAGAGAGGCTATACAGCTGGAGATTCCACGGCTTCGAAAAGGTGAATTATCCTTAGGCCTCAGAGAGTAAGAGATAAGTTTGAAAAATACTTTGAGCATCAAAGGCTCAGAAAAACTTCTCAGAGAACAAAGAGATTTATCCCTACAAAAGAGATCAGATAAAGAATGTGATCTTTCCACCTCTTATTTCAGATGGCCTAAAGGTATTCATCATTACACTAAAGGAGAGGGGCAGTAAAGCCAAAAGAAAATAAATCAATTTGGCTTGAGAACCATGACTAAGAATAAACTTTGGGAACTCTCACCAGCATAGGAAATGGACTGAAATCAAATAGATAAAAAAATGAAGCATTGTTTTTAATTGAATGGCATTGCCAACATAATGAGGGATTGACAGTGAATAAATTTCTGATTCCCACATCTGTCCAAGCAGAAATCAGGTAAGACCAGCACTGCTCTCCAGAGAGGGCATGCACCTTGACATTCACTTTAGCTGTAAGCTTGGAGAACAAAGGACAGGAGAACATGCAGAGGGAGAAATTAGAGAAAGAACAATGGGCAAGAATGTCCAGAGAGGAATCAGAATCAAATCTATAGGGAATTCTTTGTTAACTTCAATACCAACACTTCATTTTATGCAAAAATATATGCAAATTATGCGCATGTATGCATGTCCAAATGTACACTCGAACACGAAGTTCTCAATCTATTTACTTTGCTTTACTTATTGTGCATATGTGTGCATACCTGTGTGGTGTGAATTGATGTGTGCAGGTGCTCATGTGTGTGCATGCATGCGGAGGGTAGAGGTCAACATCAGGTGACTTTCCTGGATGCTGGCCACCTTGGGATGATTTGTTTGTTTTGACACAGAGTCTCTGACTGCCCCTGCACTCACTGATTAGACTAGGCTGATTGACCTGTAAGTCCCACGGATCTACTGGTTTCCTTAATGCTAGGATTACAAGGCCCTGGTCTCCATTTCTAGCCTTTTAATGTGAGTGCTGGCAATGATTGCTATCTCTCTACAAACTCATATGTCTCCCCAGCCTCTTTTCCAACACATTCTAAATTTAACAACTTGCAAAGAAAGTCACCTTAAATTTGAAGACTGCTAACATGGCAAGGCTGCCTAGCCCTGAACGAGTTTTAAAAGAGGCCAGGTGTGAGCATTTTAGGTACAGTCATGCCAATATCATGTAGTCGGTAAGGTAGTTGATACTGAATTCAAACTAGAGTTCCAAGATGTTACTTGCAAGTGAGGCCTTTGGTGATTGGTGGGTCTGTATACCCCTTCAAAAGGCGAGGGAATAACCTAACATTTCTCTCACTAAATGAGTGGGAGGTAGTAAGTAAGCAGAAGCATACCTTTATTTTTTTGACAAAGGGGATTTATCATCTTCTCTGTGGCACTGAGCTGGTCCTGATAAATGGTGATTAGGTCAGCTACAACACAGAAGCAGACATTACAGAATTTTGTAGGACTTAGGGATGATGTATATATTCCCCAAAGGTGCCAATCATATACCTCAACTACCAAACTGAGTCCGTGGTATTGGTATAAATATATTTTCAGTGGATAAGAAGCCTGGAGTGCTCTGGAACCTGATAGGTGAGAAAGTGAGGCATATGATATGCAAGCCCAAATCTACTAGAAGAGGGTGGGGCTGAAGCATTTCTGTCAACATTTACAGTGCTCATGAAACTGAATTTAGAACACATGGCAATTGACATACTGTGGTTGCCTTTCACATATTTATAAGACATAAAACTGAAATATGAACAAGAAACTAGTGACACAAATAAATAAGAATCTGTAGTACTTTCAGGTTTCTTATAAATTCTTCTCCTTGTTTGAAATATCAAACTGCTATTTTTGTGTTTGTGTGTTTGAGAGTGGTGTGTAGTCTGGCCACTCTACATTTGTCCTTTCACAAACACAGCCTTCTCTGTTCAGTGGCTTAGGAGAGTGACTCCTCATTGCCTTTGACTTTGGAAGGTTTGGATTGTGCAAGATGTAAAGAGAAGATACCAGGGGGGGATAAGAGATTTTTATCTTCTTTTGTCAAACAGGTCTTTTACTGCCCTCTGGCTGAGGGTTGTCCCTCAGTGCAGAAATTCCCCTTTCCACATGGTTATGGGTTCAGTTCCCTGCTGCTGTCCCTGACTTTATCTCTCACATTGGTGTTCCTTCCCCCACCAAGGTCAACAGTCCCTCCTCACAAGCTGAACCAGCAGCGTCTTGTTTCTTACTGCGCCTGTGACTAATATATGTTTTATGTCCTCATTTTACTTCATTAATCATGTTCAACTAAGTTCATATCTATATCATTAATTCATGATCTAGAATTGCTTTATTTCATGAATGTTGATTGTACTCCAATTAATTCCTACTTCTATTCTAACTCTTCTGAATCATTTGTTCCTGAGAATGACTCTTAAATGACACCCAGTGGACTTTAAGAATTTTATCTGGTCTTATTGCTTTTCATCGGCTCATATAGTTTATTTACCTTTACTTAATTTTGCTATCAACCATGCTGTACATGCCACTGTACATGACTTTACCTGAACGTGCAACTTATGGCTGCAGTTATTTCACAGGTAAAATAATACTGTATTAAAGGAGGAACAAAGCAAAACTTTAAGGGGCTTTTATCTGGAACTGAAGAAATAAGAGAAAATATGCAAACCCTCTAATACCAACATCTCTCATCATATTAAGGGGCTTGGCTTAAGAACTCCAGTGTTCCTTCTGCCTCCAGCAGCAACAAAGCTCCAGGGAAGATTGGCAACAACTTGGGAAGAGAAAGCGCTAGTAACCAAGATGATTCACAGCTGTGTCCTTCCCAACCACTCCATAATCCAATAATATAACAACCCCCAAAAGGACAAGCTAGCACAGTTTGTCCATCTAGCTTCCAAGTGCATAGAGGTGCAAAAGATGTGTGGATGTAACTCAAGTCTCGTTTTGTTGATGGAAGCAACCAATGAATGAAATCAGTGTACAAGGCATATTCAGAAATAATAGAGCAACACTAACAACAACAAAGAAACCAGAAATTTATATGAAAATCTGAAAACAACCAATGAAGGGAAAGAAGATGCCATGAAAAATTAAGAGCAGAAGTACACATTAGGGAGTGGTACCTCAGGAATAGAAGACGATTTTGTGCAACTCCTTTCTGCTCTACTGCACTCTACTACAATGATACGGCAGTAGAAGATACTGGAAAAAGAATTAGGGGATATAAGAAAAATGCAAATAAGCACTCACCAAGAGTAAGAGTGACTTCAGAGACTCATTGTGTGATGGATAATGCTTATTATTTATATGTACTTATGGACTTAACTCTACTAGTATAGTCATGAAAAACCTAGCTGAGTAACTGTACGTTCCACAACAAAAATGTCTTAAAATGTTGGTTTGAACACAGCATAATTTCCGAACATAAACATAACAGATATAGCAGATCCACTGCTTTGCTATGCTCAAATAGTTCTCCAAACACTAGTGGTTTCAAATTATCCTCTCTCTTGCAGGGGAAAGAGATCCTGGTTATTAAATTGAGTTATAGATTTAAATGGAAGGAAATTTCACTTTGATTCGTGTTTTTTTGTGGCCAACATCAAAGTTAAAATATATTTAACATCCTCCACTATGAGTAAAATGGTTGTGTCCACAAGTGACACATGCCACTAAAACTTCCATTTTTGGTTAATGCAAACTGTAGCTAAGTTTTATGAATGAAATTGGAGAATGTAATCTTACCCTATACACAGAAGAGGTAGGTAGGTAAACCAAAATAATACCCTTGTACACAATGCTAATAGCATTGCACTGCTGTGGTGTATCTCCCTATCATCCTACCTCCACATAACTACTAAGGACAATAAGAATGTGGCAAGGGACAAGGACTGGAGTACCCATGAAATGATGAATAAAAGACTGTGAGATGCAGTGCTGATAACAACATTCATTTATTGAAGAAGGGAGATCTAAAGTACAGACAAGATTTTTTTGGTATGCAAACATAAAGAGTGAATTACTGAAGACAACTTGTTTTTATAAAGGGATAGCAGAATCTTCAGAGGTTAAGGGCTTTGTTTAGCGTCCCAATAACAACCTGAAGAGATTTAAAAAATTTTTATGACATTTGGTTAAAAAAATTAAAAGATACAGGAAGATGAAGACATGGCTACAGTCAGTCTATCATGGGTTCCCTTCTTAGATTCAGAGAGTGTGCCACTGTCTACAGAGATTTGAGGGGAAATGGCATAGAGACACTTCTCTCCCATGAGACTATGCAATGTACTCAGACATGATGGACACTAGAGGCATTCTGAAGATACAAAGTGTCAAAAAATGTGTTGGTCCTGAATTCCTCTGAAAGCCTTTAAATGAATAAAAGAACTGGCAAATAGAAGGAGAGCCATGAAATGCTAACTTCTGGACACGACATGGCTGCTTCATGTATCAAGTCATTGCAGGTACAGTAACCTGTGCAAGATCAAGTTCAAAATTCTAGTGTGAATGGTGGATGGGATCCCAAGGTCTACCACTGGTAGAAGAGCTACTAGTAGTTTATAGTTGATAAGGGAGAAATGGGTCACTCCCACCTGAGATCTTGGTTGTTGACCATGATCCAATGTATGATCTCACTCCCATGTGCTTAGGGGCAGTACTAATTGGAATCCAGTGGTTTTAATGATCATTAGCAAAAGAGGGCAAATGAAAAAAGGAAAAAAAAAGAAGAGATATAGCATGAGGCACTATGAAGAGTTGGGGGATAATGGTGGATGACTGTGATAAAAGCACATTAAATAAATGAATGGAAACTTCAAATAATGCATTGCAAATATTGTTTTAAAAAGTGTAATTCTAAAGCCAGATGTGGTTCTCTCGTCCCAGCTACTTGGGAGGCTGCTTCAGGAAGACCTAGAGACTGAGACCTGTCACAGATATGGAATGAAAATTTGTCTTAAAACAACCCAATTCATTCTAAATAACTCAGCAGTGAGTTAATATTTTAAAAAGAAAAACAGATATGTAATATAATGAAAGGACTGGAGAATCTTTTGACTCATAATTGCATCATATTAGAGTAATGATTGACACATAATAAGATAGTCTAGAAATAGATGTCAAAGATGTTGCAAAAGTGGTGAGGAAGTTGATACTATGAATGTGCCCAGCTCTTCATATTTATTTAGAGATAACCAATAGCTGTTGTCCTGTTAGGAAGTAAATATCTAGGCACATGGTCTTTTAGCTAGTTAGATGCTACCAGGGTTAGAGGATGTTTGTGCCAGACTGTCCCTCATACATAACCAGCAACTTACAAGCCCAAATGTCACCAGTAGAATTCTAATTACTGGTCTGAGAAGTGGCTGAGGATCTCTGCATTTGTTCCTATCTGCTACAGGAAGAAACTTGTTGGGTGATTTCTGAAAGAGGCACTGATCTATGAGCATAGAAGAATGCCATTAGGGGTCATTTTATTGCTGCTTTTCCTTCTTCTTAGAACAATAGAATTTGGTTTTCACTGGGTCCATCTAGTCTCAGGGTCTTGGTCACCCAGTCAGTATCGACTATGGGTTCTATCTTGTGGAGGGAGCCTTAAGTCAAATCAAATATTAACTGGTTACTTCCCACAAATTTGGTATCATTGTTGCACTAGCATACCTTGCAAGCAGGACACCATTGCCAATCAGAGGGGTTGTGGCTTGGTTGGTGTTTATATTTCTCTTTTGGTATCATGCAAAGAGCCTTTCTTGTACTAAAGATGTTAGAATGTAGGAGTAAAGGCTCTACATAGACACTACATCAACTTCTCAGTGTTCAATGATTTGTGTAGGTATTGTCTTCAGCAGTAGGGTCTTGTCAGTATGTTTTTTAAGTAACCAGTAGTCTTGGAAACAGGCTGGGTTGTTTGGGGATTCCAATGTGACCAGTTTTGCCAACTCAATTAGAAGTAAGCCAGTCCTGGATTACCAGTTGGAGTTCTGTCCCACTCCCCAGTATTTGGTGATTTCATTTAGATCACCTTCATGTATGTATGTATTTTAGGAAGCTCCTACTGGAAATTGCTTCTTCTTCCCTTTTTTATTGGTTCTCTGAGGCAGTATTTTACAGTGTTGTATAGCCATGGCTGTCTTGGGTTTCACTCTGCAGATCAAGCTTGTCTCAAACTCATGAAGATTCCCTTGCCTCTGCCCTAAATGTGATGTCGTCATCAAATCCCTCATATCAGGGCTCAGGGAACCCTGTGAAATAGGAGGTAGAAAGAGCGTAAGAGCCAGAGGAGATGGAGGACACCAAGAAAACAAGAAAGCAAAGCTCACATGAATCCACACAGACAACTTGCAGAGGGCCTACACAGGTCTGCACCAGGTCTTTGCATATATATTATGACATCCAGTTTAGTGTTTTTACAGGATTATTTCACTGCCATGAAAAACCCATCAATAATCTACAAACACAGTTTAAATACAATATTCAGTAAAATATTAGTGATTTCATTCAAGTTCAAGATACATTAACAAGCATGGCTTATTTAGCAAATAAAATACTTGATTACAATAATCAAGAGAAAACTGAAAAATAAGAAGGTTTAAAAAATGCAAACCAAGAAATTACAAAAGGGAACATGAGATACCAGAAGATAAAATGCCTCAATAAAGCCTTTTAAAATTGAATCAATGGCTCAGTGGACCTGGGTTTAGTTCCTGGCACCATCCACGGGCAGCTAGTAACTCCTTATAAGTTTAGTTCTACTGGATTCTATGCCTTCCTCTGATATCCATAGACACTGCACTTACCTACCAACCCACCTACATCCACCATATATGTGTAATAAAAGTAAAATAATTTAGAATTGAATATCAGTCACACTGTGACAAAGGAAATAAGTTGGAAAATCATATTCATATGCAATATAGATAAAAACAGCCACAGACTGTCCTAGGTGTTTACTTTGGTATCATGACTTACCAAGGAGTATAGCTTTTCAAACTTGTATTCCTCAGATGGGACCAAGAAGAATTCTTCTTCTGAAAGCAACAAATTAACATACATTAAGACTGTGAAATTCCAGGTTAGTGTTCAGTAAGTCTATGCTCTCTCCTTTTGCTATGCAATAGACTACAGTACTGTGTTTTGATTTGCTTTCTTACCTTTAGTTGTATTTGGTTCCATTCTAGGTCTCTGGATATCCTACCTCTGGGTCCTAGCCCTCAGGGATAAGCTCCTTCTCAGGGTGGGCGTCTCCTGTTTGGCCAGTCATTAGTTGGTCACTCTCACAATTTCAGCACCATCTTTTCCCCAGTACATCTTTTAAGCAGGACAAATTGTAGGTCGAAGGTTTTGTGTTCCAGTCCCTCTACTAGAAATCTCGTCTGGTTATAGGAGATGGCCAGTTTAGATTCTGTATCCTCTGCTGCTAGGAGTCTTGACCAGAGTCACCCTCATAGATTCCTGGGAGTTCCCATTGCTCTAGGTTTCTAGCTCATCCTAGATATGTCCACAGATTCCAGGAAAAATAAAAATAAAACAATGAAATGATTCCTAATGATATTCTGCTATACTCGTAGATTAGTGCCTAGCCCAACTGTCATCAGAGAGGAATCACCCAACAACTGGTGGAAACAGATGCAGATATCCACAGTCAAACATTAGAAATCCTGCAGAAGACACAGAGGACAGATTGTAGGAGCTAGTAGGGTCAAGAACACCACAAGAAAACCCAGGGAACCAACTAAACTGTGTTTACAGTGATTCACAGAAACTGCATGGGACAACCTAGGCCCTCTGCATATAGGTTGCAGTTGTGTAACTTGGCCTTCTTGTGAGACTCCTAACAGTGAGCAGGGACTGTCTCTGACTCTATTGCCTGCTTTGGGGACCTTTTCCTCCTATCAGATTGCCTCATCCAGCCTTAATAGGCACCCAGTCTCACTGCACCTTATTATACCATGGAGGTACCTGGTCACTGCAACTTAATATACCGTGGCTGGCTGATATCCATGGAAATCCTGCCTTTATCTGAAAAGAATCAGAGGAGGAGTGGTTGGTGGCCAGCTGGAGAGAAGAACTGGGAGGGGAAACTTCGACTGGTATGTGAAAACAAAAACAAAAAAAAAATTTTTTTAAACAGGACATTAACATCTTTCTCTCATTTATAGCAGAAACTCAAAATGGCTTAATGGTGAAGTCCACTATCAAAGAAAGGGGTCTGTCTTCTCTTTGATGAACTGCTCTTTATGAAAGGCCTGGTTTCCTTATTACATGAAGAACAAGAACATGAAGAATCTGGAGTATAGTTAATGAGTGTGAATGTCAAGGCGTGGTTTAAACCCAGATGAGAGGAGGAAAAGCAGCAGGGGATGCAAATGGGCACCACATTCTTGATATGATGTGGTTAGAGGTAAATAGGTGTTCTGGGAAACTTTTATGGTGTGTGTGCGTGCATGTGTGTGTGTGTGTGTGTGTGTGTGTGTGTGTGTGTGTGTGTGTGTGTGTGTCTGTGTCTGTGTCTGTGTCTGTGTCTGTGTCTATGTGTGCCTGTGTGTGTATTTGTGCATGCATGTGTGTTCACATGTATACATGTGTTCACGAGAATGTGTTTAACAACAGTGAGAGGTATCCAGCAATGTTTCTAGATATGAAGAAGAACTGTAAGAGTAGGTCTTTGAAAACTGCATAATATGAAGAAAATGGCTCTCTATATTAAAGGTACTATCTCCCAGCTCCTAGCCTATCACTCTAATGAGAGACAATGGTTTGAAATCCTCAGGAGAAAGCATTTTTACATTCAAATTCAGAAGTTTCCAATAGAATGACCATCTGAACTAGGTCAACCCCTCTAGAAGTCTCTCCCACATGTAATATGACTGTTCTTTAAGTTTGAAGTACTACAGAGGTGGAGCAATGCATGTCAAGCAATAGGTAAAAAGCAATTTATGATACTAGGTTTTTAGGAAAGTTTTAAGACTAAGTATTGCCTTTTATGAGACCAGAAAAACCGGATATAGGATAGAGCTGTTCAAATAGCAATGCTATCATCTCAAAAATTCAATTTTCTAATTTTGGATCTTAGATGCCTCTCCACTTTATCTGTTCAATGCTGTCCTTCCATCTAGTATCTGGAACATGTCTTGTCTAAAGTACAACCTACAGAAAGAATGTTCCATAAGCCCACCAGAATAAGAATAAGAGGTCAAAAGCTATGCGATTGCTCTACAAAACTCAGCTTCCCCATGTAATGAAAGCTTACATATCAAATTTTTGTAAGCTAACTGACCTATCTACAACGAAGAAACTATAAGGAATGTATTGAAAGTTACTTTCCCTTGGGCAGTCATTTCCCATCATAGCCACACATTTGAAGCCTATGAACCATGGGTGATTCTGTTCAGCACCAACTCTCCCACTTGGCCATTTGACTTTAAACATCATGAAGTGACTTCTCATATGATACATATCATATTCTGATTTCAATTACACTGATGTCAGTCCCCTCTGCCAATTCTTTCAGAATGCTTTGTCTTTTTTCCTCCATTTTTATTTAAATTAGAAACAAGATTGTTTTACATGTCAATCCCAGTTCCCTCTCCCTCCACTTCTCCCCTGCCCAGCCAACTAAGAACCTACCTATCCCATACCCTTTCTGCTCCCCAGGGATGGTGAAGCCTTCCATAGTGGGTCTTCAGAGTCTGTCATATCTTTGGGATAGGGCCTAGGCCCTCCCCCATGTGTCTAGGCTGAGGGAATATCCCTCTATATGAAATGGGCTCCCTAAGTCTATTCCTATGCTAGGGATAAGTACTGATCTACTACAAGAGGCCCCATAGATTTCTGAGGCCTCCAAACTGACACCCACATTCATGGGGTATGTCTTTTTTTCTTTGCCTGCTGTTCCGAATACTGTATTTGAGAAATAATGAGTGTTTATTGAATGAGTATTGAATAAATAAATTAGTGTTTAATTGATGTATATTTTCTATCTATTGATTCCTGTTTAGAAAACAAAAGTAGAAATTTACATCTGTGGTGTTAACTGAGCATCTACTTAGGATCATTTAACCAATGACTATCTATGTACAATTTAATACTTTTAGTATATTTATATACTTGTGAGACCTTCACTAACCCCACATCCAACATAGGATTGATCTCCAAAATTTACAAAGAACTCAAGAATCTAGTCTCCAAAACACCAAATAATCCAATTAAAAAGTGGGGTACAGAACTAAATAGACAATTCTCAATAGAGGAATCTAAAATGGCTGAAAGACATGTAAGAAAGTGCTCAACATTCTTAGTCATCAGGGAAATGCAAATCAAAACAACTCTGAGATGCCGTCTTACACCTGTCAGAATGGCTAAAACCAATAAAACCAATGACAGTTTATGCTGGAATGGATGTGGAGAAAGGGAAACACTCCTCCACTGCTGGTGGGAGTGCCAACTTGAACAGCCACGTTGGAAATCAGTATGGCAATTCCTCAGGAAAATGGGAATCAGTCTACTACAAGAGCCAGCAATTCCACTCTTAGACATATACCCAAAAGAAGCACATTCATACAACAAGGACATCTGTTCAACGATGTTCATCCCAGGATTATTTGTAATAGCCAGAACCTTGAAACAACCTAGATGCCCCTCAACTGAACAATGGATAGAGAAAATGTGGTACATTTACACAATGGAGTACTACTCAGCCGACAAAACAGAAAAACAATGGAATCTTGAAATTTGCAGGAAAATGGATGGAACTAGAAGAAACCATTCTGACAAAGGTAACCCAGTCACAAAAAGACAAACATGGTATGTACTCATTCATATGTGGATTTTAGACATAGAGTAAAGGATTAGCAGCCTACAATTCACACTGCTGGAGAAGCTAGTAAACAAGGAGGACCCTAAGAGAGACATATATGGTCCCCTGGAGAAGGGGAAATGGACAAGTTCTCCTGAGCAAATTGGGAGCATGGGGGAGGGGAGAGAGAACTAGGAGAATGAGAAAGGGAGAAGAGGAGGGTTGAGAAGGACATGATGGGGCAGGGAGATTGATTTGGGGGAAGAACAGAAGAGAGCGAGATAAGAGATACTATAATAGACATTATAGGTTTAAAGAGAAATAGGGCATTAGGGAAATGTCTGTGGAGCTACAAAGATGACACCAACTAACAATCTAAGCAACAGAGGACAGGCTACCTTTAAATGCCCTCCTCTGATAATGAGATTGATGGCTGATTTATATGCCATCCTATAGCCTTCATCCAGTAACTGGTGGAAGTAGAAGCAGACATCCACAGCTAAAACTTGAACTAAACTGAAATCTACTTGCAGAGAAGGAGGACTGATGAGCAAAGGGGTCCAGACCAGGCTGGGTGAAAACCACAGAAAGAGCTGACCTGAACACGGGATAGCAATTGGTACCCAGACTGATAGCTGGAAAACCAGCATGGGACTGATACAGACCCCCTGAATGTGGGTGTCAGTGAGGAGACCTCAGAAAACTATGGGGTCCCTTGCTGTAGATCCGTACTCATCCCTAGCAAAGGAATGGACTTTGGGAACCCATCGCACATGGAGGGATACTCCCTGAGCCTAGACACAAGGGGGTGGGCCTAGGCCCCATCCCAAAGGATAAGACAGACTCTGAAGACCCTCTATGGAAGGCCTCACCCTCCCTAGGGAGTAGAAAGGGGATGGGATAGGTAGGGTGTTAGTTGTCGGGGCAGGGGAGGATGGGAGGGAGAGGGAACTGGGATTGACAAGTAAAACAATCTTGTTTCTAATTTAAATGAAAAAATTTATATATATATATATATATATATATATATATATATATATATATATATATGAAATTGTTACTATTCAAAGCCCTCTCCTTTCCAAAAGCCATTTCCTCCTTTCTTTCTTTTACCCTGATCAACCACAAATCTATTTTCTGTATCTGTAGATTTGCCTCTTTTGGACATTTTCATGTAAACAAATAACATAAGCATGCCATCATTTTTAAATGAACAACTTTTTCTTGCCATGTTGTTCTTTGGATTCATCCATGTATTATGGTTCTATTAATTTTTATCCACTGTGTGTATATACCACAGTTTTTTATTAATGCATCAGCAAATAAACTTTGTGTTGTGTCCATCTTGTGGATTATAAATAACAAACCATGGATAAGTACTCATTTCTCTTAGGCTTAGAAATGCTAGGTTGTATAAGCCCTCCATATTTCAATATTTGAGGTGCTGTCAAAAATGTTTTCTAAAACAGCTGCAATCTTTTCACACCAACAACATCTGCAGAACCTAGTTTCTCTGCCTCTTCATCAACATTTCCCCTTACTTGTTTTTGTAGTGTCAGCTATCCCAATAGATATGAAGTGCAAGCTTCAGTTCCTTAAATGACAAAAAGATTAAATTGAGGTTGAGGAAATGTTTTATTTTTGTTTTCTTCTTTTTTAAAAGATTTATTTATTTATCATGCATACATGCATGCCAGAAGAGGGCACCAGATCCCACTACAGATGGTTGTGAGCCAACATGTGGTTGCTGGGAATTGAACTCAGGACCTCTGGGAGAACAGTCAGTGCTCTTAACCCCTGAGCCATCTCTCCAGCCCCGAGGAAATGTTTTCTAATTATATTATTTATTTTTAATCACTTTGGAGATTCTAGGCAGATACTTTATTGATGAGCCAAAAATCACCTTTTGTAATTGTCAAGTGAAAGAGGAAGAATATTTAGTATTCTAGAAATTACATAGATATAGGTATATATTCTAGATATTATATAGATATATAGATAATATATATGGTCAAAGAAATTACAATCACAATTACTTATGCTAATTTGGAAATCTCAAAGGTACTCAACCTAAATTTTCTGAGTATAAAATGGATAAACAGAAACTAAAAGTCCTAATAAATACAAATGAGAGTCAGATAAAGATAAGGTGGGAAAATATGTTATTTATAATAGCAATGGGAAAATACAAATTAACTATAAAATTCATGCATATATTTTGCCATAAAGTTATATTTTATCAATAAAGTCTTAAATCACAGTAAGTGGTAAAAGGGAGAAAATATTATTTTTCAGATATGCAAATTCAAGTATATGCTAATATTAATCATATTTGAAATAATTTGCAAACATCTTGATCCCAAATAAGTACCTGCAAATTAGTGAGAATAAAATGAAGAATGAAACAGAATTTGGGCAAAATAATGAACATGTTCTTCAAAGACCAGGAAAGCAGGTTCTTAGATGCCAAGATGTTCAAGATTACTCATATGAGAGAAATGAAAACTAAAATTAAAACATAAGTTTTGTCACTTTGATGGGCAAAAAGCCAGAGTTTATGTTAGCCATAGAGTGGGGAAACAGGCAGATCTAAATATAGGAGGGAGTGAAAACTTTCTCAAGATGTATGAAGGACACATTGGGAATACTTATCAAAGTTTAAAGTGCATATATCCACACCCTTTCATCTAGCAAATTCACACTTCATTTTTTATATATTATCAAATGAATTCATTCCTATATTAATTTAACTCTTTCTTTGCTACTATTTTTTTTCTATTACACTATCCAAAAGTTGATTTTATATAAGGCAGACCACTTGAACTTGTGCAAAATTTGTTCCATCAAAGTTCCATCTTATCCTGCTATTTGTACCTGCAGAGTATTGGATTTGGCCAATATGTTATAGTGGAAATTAATGAGGGATGTTCATTTGGGACTAAGAAAAGAAAGACTTCTTGTGCCAGTGTGAGATACACCCAAGATAGACTTATTGAAAAGAACAACAGTAAGATCAAGACGTCAAAGAGCCATCATCGCTGGAACACAGGATATCTGCAGCAAGTCTCTTACCCCCGTGTTGAAAGAGCTGGCTTACCCAGTTCTGTAGGTATTCTGCCATTTGCTAATTACTGTGGAGAGTTCTTTTGTTGACTACAGCTGAGGATCTGCATAGTTACAGAAGCAGTCAGTGCTGGAAGATGATACAACCCAGTTATAAGGAAGCAGCTTGGTCATCCTTTGGATCCAAGCACCATGGTGGAGCTCTGTGTCTTTGACAATATGGTACTTTCCCTACTTTATTGTCATAATCAGCACAAGGAAAAATGAACGCTTTGAATTCAGAAGAATTCAGTGGGTTAATGCACACAAGTGCCCAAACAAAGTTAGCATTCAATCCATGTTTATCTCTTATCTCCCTCAAAAATAAAGCTGAGCAGATGGGTAGAGTGGTAGATGTGAGGACAATTTGCTGTGAATCTCTGCAATAGAAAAAAATGTCACTACATGAGTATGTTAGCACATTTTTTCCATAAAAAGTTGAAGAGTCACAAAGTGAAATTTGAGACATTATCAAATGTTTTATAGATATGTGTGTATGTATGTATATATACATATATGTATACACCCATTTCTTTGTGCATGTGTATAAACAATTAATATATGTGCATATCACCATATATCCATAAGTATTAGATATCTGTATGTCTACATATCTATATATACACACGTTCATATATCCCATCATCTGTACACGTGTGTGTGTGTGTGTGTGAACATCAAATTATTCCCTTTTCAGAAGGAGATGTTGGAAGTATCTGGCTTCATGTCTGGATACACTAACATTCACTGAAACCCCACGGTCTGTGTAAAATAGTTGTTGCAGACAGGTCCCTGTGTGCAACCATGACTAAGAATGTTCAGAGAATTTTAAAGAAGACAGAAAAAAAAGGAATAGAATTGATGCTATCTTAATAAAGCTTATTTATAGTTAATTATCTTGTTTCCGTCCTTTTAATTAACTTATTCTTTCTATGTTGATAGCACTCTGTTGTGCATAAGTAACAAATCTCACCACTTTTCTTTGCCTGTTTCTCATGTTTTTACCTAGACAGTTCAGAATCGGTTCTTAGGAGCACTCAACAAATCTGATGCTGATCACAAGGTTAGAATTTATTGGTCCAACCCTTTGGTGATTTGTTTCACTTTTGAGAGGTCCTGGTCGATGGCAGCTTCATATTGCATGTAAAATATAGCTATGTAAAAGGCATATATCTAGGTTTAGAGAAATAAGATATTTCTATGCTAGGACAAAACTATTTAATTCCATCTCTTTTAGGCTTTTGTTTACTGATTTATCTCCCCCACTCCTATCTTTTCTGCTTTCTGTTCCTTCCCTTTCTTTTCCCCTGCCAGGCTCCCCTCCCTCTGGTATTTTTTGCAATTGTTTTCTAAGTTGGAATAGGCCTCTCTCCCACTACAGCTGCGACTCTGTCCCCTGCTGCACTAAATTGACACTTGTGCAAGCAATGGCTCTCGTCAGTCACTCCGAAGCTGCTGCTTCCAGAAGTGTCGATTTAGTGCAGCAGGAGATGAGGTGCCAGCTGCAGAAGTAGGCCACGGGAAAACTCAACAAAGAGTTCTGCCTTCCCTTGTTGTATGTAATGTTCAGTGTGAGGACTGGAGGATGGGGCTGCCAGGGTCTGAGATTAAAATGTGGAACAACAATAAGAGAGGGCTAGGAAGAGCACTGAATTAAAATAATCCCTCCTTAGTAACTCTCAGGTTTGCAGAGGAGGGAGGGACATTCTGAATTGGGGTTAATTTCCTTTTACTCGGTCTCCAAAATGCTGTCAGTGCTGAAAAAAAGAACTTAATTTTTTTCTTCTTTGGGGGACATGTACTTATGGGTTATGGTGACTTAAACCTTCTCCAGACTGTGCACATATCCTACTGATCTGGGGTTAGAACTTGAAGTCCACCATGTGGAAGGCTTGGCAAATCCTGCCTTTCATTTCCTGTTGACATAACCACATAGTCTGCTTAATTAAAAGTCCTCTAGGAGTACTATCACACAGGCATTTGACTGACAGAAACAGCCTTCCACACCTGTAGTATAAGTGTGTCTGTTAAGTAGATGTACACTAAAGAGAGAGATTGAGGTTCGTTATTTAAAGGATCCTGTTTCTATTCCCTCTATTAGATCAGATAATTTGTTACATGGCTGTGAGCACAGACTGTGCTCCTCAGTGCCCACTGAAGGCTCTAAGAACTGAATTACACGATATGCTGTGTGCAACACAGTTATATTGTCTACATTGGGTCTTTTTAAATAACCATTTTCAATAAAGGCCAGATTCAAAAGTGACACTGTAGAAGCAAAAAGGAAAGGGGGAGGTGCCATTTGTTACTTATGCTGGATTCTCACCATTGTATTCATTATCCACTCTTGGAGGTGAACTGTTAAGGTAATTTGCCTTTCATATGCAATGTAGAATGGAAGTTCTTTTATGCCAAAGAGTTCTGATACAGCTCCCTTAGAAAAACTCTAGTATCTAGGTCACTTGGCTTTCTTAAACCTGAAATAAATGAGATCTTTGATAGTGTAGTATTATGACTACAGGACATAGATTAAAGGAGCAAGGCTTTGGCTAAGACAATCGGGGAGGGAGAACTTTGAATGTTGACATATTTTTTACTTCTTATATAAAAGACAGGAGGTATGATTCCATCAAGGTGTTTCATATCCTCCAGGGCACCTCTGTTTGTTAACTATATTTGAAAATATATTTAAGTACACTTGTAGTATGTGTCTATGTAAATATGCTTAAATAGACATGTCAAGTGTTTGATGTGCACCGAGCAATCCTCTCTGATAGATACTAATATAGAATATGAAAGAGAGACGTGACAGACATGTCCGCCAATTGGAGAAAGTTAAAACGCATGATCACAGAAGGTTAGGGATCATTGAGAGCTTCTTGAAACAGGTGGATCATAGAGCATGCCTTGAACACACAAAAACATAGAATGGTAAACTCTGGAGATAGCAGATACCAAAGGCAGTAGAAATGCTCAAAAACAAATGTGAGTTGATGGGCAAGGGGTCTGATAGGACCTATGAATGTAACAGGTACTGGTGGAACAAAGGGGAAGTTGTGTGGACTAAGTGCTGAAAGTAAGGACAGGCCGTTGGTTTACTTTTTTTTTTTTATAAGGTTGGTATGGCTAAAAGTGGTGGAAAATAACCTGAGAACATTAGCCTATTCTCTTCTATCTACTCAGTACTGCTTCCTTGGTGGCCACAACCCTGATTCTTTTCTTTTAATTCTAAATTCATACCATTTAGCTTGGATCTCAGGATAGACCCCGGAAGACATATCAACTTTTGAACCTGACGTTCAATTTTGAATGTAGATTTGACTCAGAATTTCTTTCAGGGAAGAAATTACTTCCTTCAGATGCTCAGAGCAGTCTACCATCCCTAAGTTTAATTATTATATCTAATAATTGTTTCCTGTATTCTGCTGAGTCCAGCAATTTAGTAAATCCTCTGCATCCTCTTCTCCACTGAGTACACAAGTTTGTAGAATTTTTTTCTTTCCTCTCCTCACTCATTTTCTTTCTCCTCTTCTTCTTTCGTTCTTTCCTTCCTTCCTTCCTTCCTTTCTCCTTTCCTTCCTTCCTTCCTTCCTTCCTTTCACCTTTCCTTCCTTCCTTTCTTCCTCCCTTCCTTCCTTCCTTCCTTCCTTCCTTCCTTCCTTTCCTTTCCTTCTTTCCTTCCTTCCTCCCTCTCTTCCTTCCTTCCTTCCTTCCTTCCTCCCTCCATCTACCTCCATCTCTCTTTCCTTTCTTGTTTCTACTTAATCTACTCTCATCTTCATTATTATTGTTACTGTTATTTTCTGCAGTACTGGAAATTTAATCAGACTTTTGTGCATACGAGGCAAGATCCCCACCACTGAACTGTATTCCTGGTCCTCATCATTGTTATTAACATCACACCAAATTTTCACCCTTTCTCAATGTTGTCAGTTTTTAAAAATACATTGTCCAAATAATCATCAAGAGAATTCCTTCCTTAACTCCTCCACTTCTTTCTTCTGACCTTTCCTTCACACGCCATTTTTCCTTCCCTTCCTTCCTGTTTCTTCCTCCCTTCTTTCTTCCTTCCTCTATCACTCCTTTGTCTTTTCTTCTCACTATTTGTAATTTAAAAAAAGAACAAGGCAACCATTCCAAAGAAGGAAACAGCAATAATCCACACCTTCAGCATCCAGAGTTAATCACTGCTAATATTCTGGCAGATTTGCTTCCTTTATTTTCCTCTCCTTGTGTGTGTGTGTGTGTGTGTGTGTGTGTACTTGTGTATGTGTGTGTGTATGTGTATAAATTGGTGTGTGGGGTGTGCCTGTGTGTGTTTGTGTGCATGTGGACTCCAGAAGTCTGTATCTGGTGCTTTCCTTGATCAGTATCTACTTTATTTTTTGACACAGTGTCTCTCAGCCAACCCAGACCTCCACAATTTGGCTAGGTTGGCCAATAAGCTTCAGGGATCCAAACTCTGGTCCTCATGCCTGCCCTTTGCAACTGAGCCACCTCCCCAGCTCCCCTTTATTTCCCTTAGTAAGACATGGCCTCACATGTCTTTTGCTCACTCAACTGCTCCCCACTGTTGGTAGAGTGCTGGTTGCCATCATCTTTACTCACAGCATTACTTTCTTTTATACTTTCCTTTTGAAAATCTCCTCATTAGCATATGCATTGTTAGCAGAATATATTTATATTTCCAAATGTATCAATATTTGGATTTTGTGTTATTGATTCATTATAGAGTCTCTATGTGTATATGCTGTTGCTATATATCGCAAGGCTTTGTAATCACATTGTCAAAAGAATAATTAATTGTCTAGACTAATTCACCAACTAATTATGAGGCATAAAACAGATGGAAGTAAAAAATATATCACATGAGACCTGGATTTCAGTAATCACAGTGATGATAATGGGGAAGGTGAATATTTATTAACTTGAAAAAAAGGAGAGGGGGATATGAATCCAATCTTTATTCCCAAAATTGTAGTCAGTAGGTAGAATGCTTTAGAAATAATGATGAATTAGGACTAAAATATAAAGAGCATTAATATATTAAAGGTTAAACATTAACATGTATTTATCAGATATAAGTACAAATTACTGCACTGGGTTTTAAATAAACAGTAGAGTTTACACATGCAAATATATTTTATCCATACTGTGGTGATATAATTTGTCTTCTGAGTGTTTCACAACTCCATTCCATTAATGCCTGAAGTGGTGTTGCCTTCTCGTCCTTCTTATAGTAGTTGTACTGTGGTGTTATACAACCATTTTAGCAATGCTCAACAAAGTTTTGGGATGTTTTGGACACTGCTTCCAAAACTTAAAAGCTTTCAAAAACATTTCAGTCACAAGTCAGCTTTATTTTTTGAGAATGGATTTATTTGTGGTACCAATTAGAAGCTGACTCCTGCCTAACCTATAGAAAACATAGATAGTCCTTTGTGATAGCACAAATAAATCAAATAGCAGCTACCAACTAAGAAGCAGGTAAGATAAGTTTTAAGGTTTGATATTATTATGTGGCGACTGAGGATGATGAGCAAGATGAAGTGTATATTTAAACAATATTGGACTAAGCATCTAATAAAGCCAAGTAATTTTTGGGAAAAATAAGCAAAAATCCCTTTTCAATCAGTTTCATAATTTTTCCAGACACTTTCCATACAACAGGAAATTGAATAAAAGTGTTAATCATGATCAATCTGATCTTAACATAAGAACCTGCACTGAAAAGTCCTATTGTTAGGCATCTGTCAAATAATACTCAAAAGTTTTAAGTTCATAAGAAAACATTTTGGTGATTTACACTGCCATGGCTCTTTTTGTTTGATTTTACACATAAAATCAAATGTTCTAGGAAACTCATTTTTCTCCATCTGGTTAGCCATAGGGTTGTCACTTTAGATGTGTAAGTGGAAATATAGATAAAATAAAAAAAAACAAGAAGACAGTGAAAAAGTCATCTAGAATGGCCAGAATTACAAGCAAGGCTTCAGTCTCCAGGTGATATTATATAGAAAACAAAGGCTTATTAAAGGAAATAATAATTATTCTAGTGTGGGACATGCAGAAGAAACTCTAAAATGAAAACACTTCCCCAAAGGCATGTCTCAGTCAGGTCAGAGGTGCCAAGATTCCATAATAGATCTAGGATGTCTTGAAAAAGCTCTGGTTATAATCATTAACACCTTGTTGTAACCTTACCACACCCTTAGATGGATTGTCATCACCAAATACAGTTAGGAGTAAGGTTACCATTTGTCTGCACATTAGACAACTGATTGTACCAAGCCATGACTGTATCACCAGTTTGCAGTAATGCAATACAGGAAACACAAGAAAGATGGCCACAGGTCATTTAAAAGAAGGAGGCCTGAAGTAAGCAGACTGGACATTTCAGCTTAGCAATTGTGTGGAACAAGGGCAGGGGCATCGTGTTCTGCTGGAAGTAGCCAAATAACTCTTGGTTTCCTGGATGAATATCTGCTATATATTTCAGAAATGGGAATTTAGGAGGATGGCGTTCAAATGAAAGTGACCTCAGCTGTCATGAGGACTTGATCATTTATTTTTCTGAATGTAACTGAAACATTCAGCTGCAAACCTTGAATTTCATTGTGATGTTTGGCTATTAGAGGTCTTTTCTGGAGGGTTGGGAGGTAGATCAGTTGCTCAAGAGCTTGCCTACCATGAATGAAGACCTAGATTTGATAACATCGTTTTATTAGCTGAATGTTATGGTGCTTGCATTGCTAGAACTTGAGAGATCCAGGCAGAAAGACCACTGAAAATTCACAGCCAGCTTGGGCTAGACAGTGAGCTCCAGGCCAGCCTGGACCTTCCCTTTGAGTCTTCTTAAACTCTCAAGGAAGAGAGTCAGGGTGGCAACATTAATTTTCCTATTGTGGTCCACAAACTTTT
This sequence comes from Cricetulus griseus, assembly GCF_003668045.3. NCBI lineage: Eukaryota > Metazoa > Chordata > Mammalia > Rodentia > Cricetidae > Cricetulus > Cricetulus griseus. The sequence goes on from NW_023276806.1 coordinate 37,886,392, forward strand.
TAAACAAGCGTTCTAGAAAGGAGCACATCTTTTATTTTACTTTATAAGAAATAACAACTGTGGTTTTCAGTTAAAATATGAAAATTCACACGTTCTTTGCTTCACAGATATTCATTTATAAGCATGAGCTTCTTTTTTAACTTTCAGTGCTTTATTTAAAAAGGTATCAGGCAGTTGAAAATTTGAAGACATCACAGTGACTGTCCTACCTCTGTGAGATTCATTCCTCACATAACTCATTCCTCATTTAAATATCCATCTAGCCATCTGTAAATTGACTGTATTTTTGACACATTTCCCAATAACTTTCACATAACAGTCCTACTAAATGCTTCAATTTGCATATGATTAACCAGAATTCAATATTTAAATTTCCCTTTGTATAACATCTACATGAAATGAAGTATATTATAATGTATTGCCAATAAAGTCACAGAATTTTGACAACTGTACTAGTACACATAAGTTAACTCTCTTTCCATAAATTTACCATGACTCTAGAGTGTTCCCTAATATTTTTCCCAGCTAAACTGTGCTCTCAATGTTGTCCCCACTCTAAGAACCACTTCAGATACCACATATTTCCATGTAAAGGAAACCATATGGTCTGTTATTTTTGTGCAGTTCATTTTACTTGCCATGTAGCAATGTAAAGATTCATGCTAATAGTTGTTCACATAGCCATTTTCATTCTGTTCCATTCTAAAAATATATTAGTTTACTTATCTGACACTCATTTGAGAATGGACACCTGTGCTATTTCTACATTGCTCTATTGTGAGTGTGCTCTATGCTTCTGCTATGAAACATTTTTTATGTTTTGTATAAATACCTAGGAGTGGAGTTTAGGGATTATTGCATCATTTAATGCTATAACTCTACTTACTCCAGTTTAATGCTAACCCTTTTGGTTGGATCTGTAGTGGTTTCTCATTATAGTTTTAATTTATATTTCCTTTGTGTTGTTGGGTGTGCTTTGGTGAATTGACTGCCTGTTCACATACAGTTGATTCTGAGACAAATATTGAACTTGTGGACAATGGATAACTGTTCCTCAGAGAAAGAGCTTACTTTCTGTGAGCCTCTGTTTACAACATTTTCTAAGATCAATCAATATATAACCAATTTTCCAACCAATTGCTTATTCCTTAATACTGAGCTTATCAACAGCATTATAACTCATGACTGAAGAAGAGAAGGTTGACTGAATTTATCTATTTCTTTCCCTAGTTACCATGATCTCTCTCTGTCTCTGTCTCTGTCTCTCTCACATACACACCACTAAAATATTCTTCTATTCATCTTTCTTTGGTTGTAGATTATAATGGCGTATGACTATTTAGTCTTGATTATTTTTATAGATTATTTATATATTTTTATTGAATATTTAATTGTTTGACATACCAAGAGAATGGTGCTGCAATCCCCAATTATGATATTGACATTGCTTGTTTTCTTTTTAAAGTCCCTCCCTTTTTCATTCATATTCTGTGCTTTGAAAGCCATCTTCTTGAAGAATTAACTCATTAATTTTTGGAATGATTATCATCTTCTTTATCTTTGTCTCTTTTATTTCATATTAGTATTTGGCTACTCTACTTATTTTTAATTTCTGAGAGTTGTGTGCCATTTTGTAACTATCACCTCCCTACTTTATCTTTACAATTTAAGTCATTATCCATTAGACAGTACTTAGGCTTTATATTTTCATTCATTTTTAAAATCTTGGCATTTAAGTTTTAATTTGTATTCTATTAACATTGTTTGTAACTACTTAGATGATGCTATTTTCATCTTACATTTAATATTTTTTTGTTCTTTGTGGTTTGTATTAGTCTATTCATTAATTCTGCTTTCATTTTTCTTAAAATTTGACTTTAATATGTATTCAATTTTTTGCACTCTCAATATAGATATAGCCTTTATAATTTATAGTAATTTTTCATCCTACAGACTAATTTATCATCCTTGTTCTTTATGCCATGCTTATTATTTATAGTTTATTTAGATAAATTATAACCCACCATACAACTCAATGGAATGTATGTTATAATTGATCACACAAGTTTTAGAGAACTGGAGGAAAAAAAATAATTTACTTACAGAGATAGGCATTCCATTGCTGTTTTTTTCCTCTAGGAGATGAGCTTTTAATCTGGTGTCATTTCATTTCAGTCTAAACAAATTTCTTTAGCATTTCATTTCATTCATGCATGCTGGAATCAGATCGTTGCAGTTTCTGAAATATGAAATTTCTTATGTTACATTCATTATTAAATACTATTTCTTGTGTAGGGGATTGAGCTGAAGCTTTTAGTTCAGCACTCTAAACATGTTTCATGGCCATCTTCTGTCTTCCGCGGTTCAGGATAAGAAGGAAGTAGAAATTTGAATCATTGCTCATTCTGTGTAAAATGTCATTTATTTTACTGCTTTCAAGAATTTTTCTCTTTCTCTTTGATTTTCAGTAACTTAAATGTGTTGTGCCTAACTGTGGATTTATACATATTTATCCTCTCTGATGTTTGCTGAGCTTCTCAGATCTGTAAATTTATGTCTTTCAGCAATATGTTTCCATACCATCTGTCTCTCTTCTCTAGCTACTTCAATTAAACATAAATTAGAAGTTCTGAAACCATCCTATAGGGCTTGAAGGTTCTGCTCAGCTTTTTCTCTATTCTTCATATTTGATAATTGCTATTGATTTGCCCTTGAGTTTTTCAGTTGTTCCTCTGGTTGTGTCATCCTTCTGTTAAGCCCAGCCACTGACTTCAAACATTTCATATTTTATGATGTGTGGTTCTAGAAATTATATTTGGTCACTTTTATAGCTTCTGTATTTTGACTGGTCCAGCCTATTTTCAAATTATTGCAATCATGTTTTCCTTTACTTAAATGACCACAGTTACACTAGCTCCACTATAGCCCTTACTTGTTAATTCTAGCATCTGAATCATCTTGGGTTTACTTTTGGTTAATTGTCCTTTGTCTGAGGAATGAGATACATTTTCCTAGTTGTTCATAAATTAAGTAGTTTTGGATAGCATCCTGAAACTTGTGATTTTTTTTTCCTGTAAAGACCCAATATTCTATTATTTTTCTTTGCAGTGTTGATGTTTCTGTTTTAGAAAGTAATGAACATTGCAGTCTCAGTTTAAATTTTGTTTTAGAATATTCAGCTCAGAACTTCCACTGATTACTGTCTTAAGCTGGGCTGCCTTGACAATCTTCCAGAAATGCCACCCAGTGATTGATATGTGAATGTGCAAATCACACACATCACATATCACATACATACACATCACAGACACATCATATCATGCATATTAAATACATATCACATGCACATACATTCTATACATACATCATATCACATGCATAGAGCTGAATAATACTCAGAGCTGAATATTTAACCTGTATAAAACATATATTGTCTTTTGGAGAAACTCTTACTGTAAGACTTTTAGATAATTAGTACTGATTGCATGCAAGCAATTTTAACAGATCAACATATATAGTATTTTAAATACAACATGACTAATATATATATTTCAAACAGTTAATTAGGCTTATGAAATTTCCTAGTGAATGTATGCTTTGCTTTAGAATTAAATACCTATGTGAAAGCAATATTATATATTTCATGTATAACATCTAATTTTCTTCTTGAGACTTCATTTTTTTCCCTTCCATTAAATATTCAAAGTCCAGTTTTTTTATTCCTACTGATACTAGAGAGCCTGGTCCACCTAGGAGCTCTACCCATCTGTTCCTTACATACATTATTGAACGAGAGGCAACTGGAAGGTAGGTGAACCCTTGCCAGCTGCAAGCTAAATTCTCAGGAGCTTTGGTGTATTCTATAAATTTCCTAGGGTTCATTGCCAGTTTTTGACTATGGGGAATTTTAGGCTTGGGATATTTGTGTTAAAAAGTTGTATCGAAATTCTCTACCCTTTCATTAGCCTCAGTTTGTAATCTTTGGATAGAGTTTCCTGAATCCCTGGGTTTTTTAAAACCCCATGGATTTTTGTTTTTATTCAGCCTTTCTGTTCTTGGTTTTTCGAGAAACAAATAAGCCACTTTACCTGGGATCAGGACAATGGGGTCCTCAGAAGCACCCTTTGCATGTATTTGTGGAGCCCACAGGAATTAGTTTGACTATTTACAGATTATAACAGTTGGTAGTTGAATGTTTTCTTTTCATTCCCAGTTGGTGCAATATGTTCACAGCTGATGCTAATGGCTGGCCCATTTGATTTCACATATGGTCCACTATTTGGGGCCCTCCAAGGCTTTCTTTTGTAGTTAGTCTTCTCCAACACTATCATGTATTTTAGTTTTGCCTTTGTCTGCTGGTCAAATGAAGAAAGAAAAAAATCCCTCTGAACCTTGGCAGCTGCAGAGGAAATCAGCAACTCAGTTGATAAAGATTCAAAGAACTGGGTCAAAATGTCCCAGGAAGAAGATTTTTGTTAAACATGGCAAACAAACAAAATGCTCCTCTGCGTTGCGTGAGGCTGAGAGCACACAAAGTGTTCTCTGCTGTTCTTCCGCCACTTTGGAGCTCTGCTTAAGCAGGCCCTAAGTGTTTTCAGCACGGCTGCATGTCAGAGAGACCACGTTGTCCTAGGAGTCCATTTACATTGGAAAGCATCGTGCCACAAGTGCTTCAGAAAACATTTCCTTTTGGGCAGTTTTTTTTTTTTTAACAACTTAATTTATTTGCTGCTAAAATTCACCGAGAAAGACAGCATTGAAAGTGGAGTCTCTTTACTAAGACTCATTCCACACAGCATCTGAGACAGGAAGAATACGAACTATAAAATTAACAATGTTGAAAACACCAATGCAGGCACCCTGCAGCAGTCATATAATCGAAACATGGTCAGTGTTTATTCTGACTGGAGACTATAAATGATGAAGCCACAATCTCATAACAAGATTATTTTCAAGACTATTGTATTACCCTGGGAGAGCTAAAATTCTCATTTATTCATAGTTGCAGATTGCAATGGCTCTAATTCCTGGCAAAGTGGGCATTGTATGATAATTGAGTGGGCTGGGATGTTAATTGCCCTCCACTTCACCTCTAGATGTTTAACTGCTTATCTCTTCAACCAGCAAACACTAATGCTTATTTGTGCCTTACCATCGAGATAATTTTGTGAGGTGAGTAATTTATTTGTAATAAGGAGGGAAAATATACAGAAAAATAAATTATCCTTGGTCTCTATATCAACATCAACTGAAGATATTGGTGCATACTCATGAAGCTTTCCAATGTCAATGCTCTTGATGGACCTGGGAATAACGGGGAATGCTGAATTATAGCTAATAAATTGAAGATGTGAACAGGCATTGCCGAATGAATGCTGCTTGGTTAGTTTTCTGGGCTATTTTCTTTTCCAGCCTGTGTGGCAGGTTGGGGACGGTTGCATAACATAGCATGCTTGTGAAGGGACAACATGTGGGAGTCAGTTCTCTCCTTCCACGAGGCTGGACCTTCAGTTGTCAAGCTGAGTGGCAGGCACCTTGACTTGCTGAGCTATCTTACCAGTCTATATGCTACTTTGTATTGGCATCCATTTATTTCTCAAACCACAGAGATATCAGCCTCTTAGCACTAAGGATGCCATTCATGTGTTCCATATTGCTTGTTGCCAATGGTGGAGAAGAGGAAGGATCTGCCTCAAGCCTGTTCTGTGGACTAGCCAGATATGTTTCTGTTGCTGCTGTTTCCTCAATATTTCCTATTAGAGTGTGAGCATCATGAAGGAGATGTATGTGGAGGTGATAGCGTCTTTAGTGATTAGATATTTAGAAATCATGTATTAGGCATCTGCCACTAAGCAGCAGGCATTGTGTTGTCTCTTTGTTGAGGACAGGTTGTGCTCGGCTGTAAGCTATTCCATATTGTATAATGCAGCGGTTGTTTAGACGAAGCCTGGACCAGAAGAATTTCACTTCATAGAGAGCTTTGACTCCATTTTGAGGATGGAGGAAGATTCTACAATTTGTTCTTAGGAATAGAAAAACTGTGAACATGTAAATTCTGGGGGTGAACTGAGACTGTGGGACCACATTAAAATCATATCAGGAGAACTTGGCCTGGTAATTTACTGCACACAGGTTACAAAGGAGAGAGTGTGAATCTTTCCTCTGAACCCTGTGAAGAGGTGAACACCTAGCATTGTGATTACAGTGGCCCCAACCAGCCTGTCATCTGATCATATCTAGGACCACAAGCAGAGATCTCTTGGCTGTCCCAGGGGCTTTGGCTTAGCTCTGCCCATGCTAATGTCATGGTCTATTTAAATTGCAATCTGCTTATCCTCCTTTCTCATCTGGGTCTTCCATCCATTCATTTATCTATTCCTCTATCTGGGCCCAGTCTAGCCTTTTCACCTGGGCAACAGGGCCCAATTCTACAACTTTTCATCAAACATGGTTGTGAGTCAGAGCCACAGTGGCCTGACTAAGAATCTCTTGTCTCCTGAAGAGGTATCTGTCTCTCATCTTTCCTGTACCTCAACCCTGTAAACCTTTTTGAGCTCTGCAATGGCCCCTTAGTACTACATAACTATGTGTAACATGCTTACACATGTGTTTATATATGCGTATATGTATACATAGAGATAAATAGGTAGATAGATTTACTATGTTACATACACTATGTGATTTGAGGGTCAGTAATAGTATAGGATTGGAATAAAATTGGTTTACCTTGGCCAGGGACATTAAACAAAATAGAAATATCAAGAAAATTTCACCTAGTGAAACTATCATACCTAATGAATTGTTATTCAATAAACTCTGACATTGTTAAGAAGACACAAACATGTTAGGCTATATTAACATAGTGTGCTTATTACATCTTTAATTTATACAGTATCTTAGGTAAGTTTTCTATTGCTATGAAGAGACACCATGACCATAGCAACTTCAATAAAGGAAAATATTTAACTGAGTGGCTTATATTTCAGAGGTTTAGTCCATTATCATCATGGCAGGACATGGTGGTATGTAGGCAGACATGGGGCTATGAATAAGAGCTGAGAATTCTACTTGTTGACCTTCAGGCAATAAGAAGTGAACTGAACTAGGCAAAGCCTGCCCCCACAGAGACACACTTCTTCCAACAAGGACACACCTACATCCACAAGGCCTCCTAATAGTGCCCCTCCTTATGTTCTTATGAGTCAAACTACCACACACAGTATGTCTGGGGTTCAGATATAAACTAATTTTATAAAGTTGTAAAAGCACATTATCCAACACTTGTAAGTAAGGCAAAAAACGGCTACATGTACTTTAAAAATCATTCTATGCAGTTGTCTAATAAGAACAAATACTTTGTTTTCTAAAGAGTACTCTTCCAATTGATTGGCAATGTGCTATTGATTAAGGGGCAAATATTATGAGAGACAATCCATAGTCCGTAAGATTAAGATATCTTTATTCAGATAAACACCAGCCAAACACAAGCCAGAGGGTGCCAGGGACAGCAAGGCAGACAGACCAGAGAGAAGTGGCTCCCATGTGCCTTGAAGCCCTTTAAAAACCTATTATGTCATCCTGACCTCTCCTTGACCACACCCTGACAGGCTTGGTCAGATATACCTGTAGCCAGCCCTTAGGAGGCATGGTTACTGTGCCTCTTTACAGGCAAACTCTGTAAAACTACAGGTTCGCTTTAATAAATTAAAGATTATTATACAGTAAAAGTGAAAGTTATCTCTGTAGCAGAGTTGATACACAAGACTGCATGGAAAAAGTTTCCTTGGGTGGAAATTTAAATTCACACAAATTAGGAAATTTATTTTATTTTCTATGATTTATCTCATCAATGATGTAAATTTTAAAACATGCTTGTAGGCAAGATGTATTTCTAAATTTTCTAAAATTATTAGTCAAAATTAAACTAAATCTCTTCACTGGTATTTCCCAAGTGACAGGATATTAAGAAATTGTACTGAAGTAGGGCTGCCCATGCCTTTAATCCCAGCATTTGGGAGGCAGAGGCAGGAGGATCTTTGAGTATTCAAGGCCAGCCTGGTCTACAAAGTGATTTCCAGAACAGCCAGGACTGTTATACAGAGAAGTCCAGTCTCAAAAAAAGCAAACAAAACAACAACAACAAAAATAAATTGTATTGAAACCTGTACTTGTTCTTACAGTTTTTTTTTTTTTTTCTGAGACAAAATTCCTGAGGAAAGCAGTTTAAGGAAGGAAGATTTACTGTGGCTCACAGTTCTAGGATGCAGTCTTGAAGTCATAGAAGTCACAGTGGCTGGGGCTTGAAGCAGTTGGACACATTGTGTCTTAGTTAGGAAGCAAAGGAAGATGAATACTGACTTCAACTTGCTTTCTTCTTTTTTTCAGACTAGAAATCCAGTCTATGCAGGTAGACCAATGGAATAGAGTTGAAAACCCCGATATTAACCCACACACCTACGAACACCTTATTTTTGACAAAGATGCTAAATTTATACAATGGAAGAGAGAAAGCATCTTCAACAAATGGTGCTGGCATAACTGGATGCAGGAATGTAGAAGACTGCAGATAGATCCATGTCTATCACCATGCACAAAACTTAAGTCCAAATGGATCAAAGACCTCAACATAAATCCAGCCACACTGAACCTATTAGAAGACAAAGAGGAAAATACCCTTAAATTAATTGGTACAGGAGACCACTTCCTGAACATTACACCAGTAGCACAGACACCTAGATCAACAATTGATAAATGGGACCTCCTGAAACTGGGAAGCTTCTGTAAGGCTAAGGACACAGTCATTAAGACAAAACAGCAGTCCACAGACTGGGAAAAGATATTTACCAACCACACATGACAGAGGGCTGATCTCAAAAATTTACAAAGAACTCAAGAAGCTAATCTCCAAAACACCAAATAATCCAGTTAAAAATGTAGGGTACAGAACTAAATAGACAATTCTCAATAGAGGAATGTAAAATGGCTGAAAGGCACATAAGAAAGTGTTCAACATCCTTAGCCATCAGGGAAATGCAAATCAAAACAACTCTGACATACCATCTTACTCTTGTTAGAATGGCTAAAATCAAAAACACCAATGACAGTTTATGCTAGAGAGGACGTGGAGAAAGGGGAACACTCCTCCACTGCTGGTGGGAGTGCCAACTTGTACAGCCACTTTGGAAATCAATATGGCGACTCCTCAGGAAAATGGGAATGAATCTACCACAAAATCCAGCAATTCCACTCTTAGGCATATACCCAAAAGAAGCACATTAATACAACAAGGACATCTGTTCAATGATATTCATAGCAGCATTATTTGTAATAGCCAGAACCTGGAAGCAACCTAGATGCCCCTCAACTGAAGATTGAATAGAGAAAATGTGGTACATTTACACAATGGAGTATTATTCAGCAGAAAAAAAACAACAACAATGGAATCTTGAAATTTGCAGGAAAATGGATGGAACAAGAAGAAACCATTCTGAGCGAGGTAACCCCAATTACAAAAAGACAAACATGGTATGTACTCACTCATATGTGGATTTTGAACATAGAGTAAAGGATTACCAGCCTACAATCCACACTGCCAGAGAAGCTAGTAAACAAGGAGGACCCTAAGAGAGACATACATGGTCCCCTGCAGAAGGGGAAAGGGTCAAGATCTCCTGAGCAAACTGGGAGCAAGGGAAAAACGGGGGAGCTTGGAGAATGAGAAGGGAAGAAGAGGATGGGTGAAGAGGACATGAGGGAGCAGAAAGGTTGAGTCAGGGGAAGAATAAAAGAAAACAAGAAAGGAGATACCATAATAGAGGGAGACATTTTAGGTTTACAGAGAAATCAGGCACTAGGGAAATGTCTGGAGAGCTACAAAGATAACACCAACTAAAAATTTAAGCAACAGAGGAGATGCTACCTTAAATGCCATCTCCTGATAATGAGATTGATGACTGCCTTATATGCCATCCTGTAGCCTTCATCCAGCAGCAGGTGAAAGTAGAAGCAGACACCCATAACTAATCACTGAACTGAACTGGAATCCAGTTGCAGAGAAGAATGAGTGATGGGCAAAAGGGGTCCAGACCAGGCTGGTGAAACCCACAGAAACAGATGATCTGAACAACAGGGAGCTCTTGATCCTTAGACTGATAGCTGGGATACCAGCATGGGACTCTTCCAGACCCCAGGAACATGGGTTTCAGTGAGAAGACCTTGGAAATCTACAGGACCTCTTGTAGATAAGTTCAGTGCTTATCCCTAGCATAGGTCTGGATTTTGGGAGCCCAATACTCCCTGAGCCAAGACACACAGGAGTGGGCCTAGGACTTATTCCAAAGGATATGATAGACTCTGATGATCCCCTATGGAAGGCCTCAACCTCCCTGGGGAGCAGAAAGGAAATGTGATATATAGGGTTTTAGTTGGGGGTGGGGGGTGGTAGGGGAGGAGGCGAGGGAGTGGGAACTGAGATTGGCATGTAAAACAATTCATATATATATATTCCAGTCTGTGGAATGGTGCTACCCACAGTTAACATTGGTCCTTCCACCTCAATTAGCATTTTCTAGACACTCATACTTCTGTGTGCGGTGAGTCTAGATCCTCTAGCTGCCAATATGGATCACCATAGAACCCATATTTCTTTGATTTCCAATATCTTGATATCTGTTGTTTCCTTATTTTCATCTTGGTTATACACATCATTCTTAGATGAGGTAAAATTTCAAATTCAGTTAAAATACTGTCTTTATTCCTAGGCTGTATGTAGCTCTGGGCTTATTTTGTTGTTATTAGCATTTGTCCACCACATGATTTCCTACTTACTCTCAGTAAATATCACATTGGGTATTTGTTCCACAGTAGGAACTCAATCATCCAACGGTTGAATAAATAAACACATAAAAGAACAACAAAAGCTCAGCCCTATGCCTAATTGATCAACATATTATTTTACAGCAAGTTGGTCTTACTTATGCTCAGGGAAGAAATTATAAACAGCAAACTAACAACCTTCACAGTGGGATCACTGAAGTATACTCCAGAACACACTTAACAGTATAGGCCCCTGATAGAATGTATTTCATGGCCAATTTAAACAGTTGTCTAAATTACAAAAATACCCAATGTCAGTATTTGGAAAGCCAAATACCTCTCTAATAGTTCACATTTTTGAACTTTACATAAATATATATGGTACCAATGCCACATCTGTTGAAATAACATCCTAATCACCTAACCCATTAGGCACATTCTTAGACTTACTCAATTTTCAGGGTTATTATTTTATTACATTACCCAACACAACAAAAGGCTCTGTCTCTCTTTCTTCAGTGTTCTTGCTTATAGACACATTACATTGCTAAAAAGAATAAGCATGTCAATCAAGATATCGATAAATGCCTACTAGGTTGCAAGTCTTGTGCTGTATATTTGGGAAACAAAAGATGAGTAAGATTCAGTCATGTTTCACCTCTTGGTGTTTGTCGTTCCTTTCACTTAGAGTCTTGGACAATACGTGTTTTCCTGGCTTGCCACTGCACTTAGCTCTCTTTTCAAATGTCCATTAGAGAGGTCTTCCAGGACTTTTTAGTCACATGTAGGACTCTCACTACTTTCTGTCTTTTATCTTGTTTAGAATATTTTGTTTGTTAAATTTATCTTTTTATAATAAATATCCATCTCTTTCAGTAACCACTAAAATCCACAAAGAGAGGGAGCCATATGGTTTATTACTTGTTATTATATCTATAACACCTGCGGAAATGACTGGCTCATAGTAAGAGCAATTGATTCATATGATTTGCTATAGTTATGTAACTAGTGAACATTGAGCCGTTGTTCCAAGAGAGGGAAGAGAATTAGCCTCTTATAAGCTTCTGATCACAACATCTTCATCAATCAATGAATCACATTGCTTAATGGATGTGTCTGTTGAAAGACTCTTGTTCAATATAGATTTTTTTATAAATAATTTCACTTAGTTCTTTTATTCTTTTATTACATGAGAACTTCATAGATGTATATAATGAAGTCTAATCAGGTCATGCCCCCTAATGCTCCCTCTAACTCTGCCAGGATATCTCCTGTTATGTCTCCTCCTCCTCCTCCTCCTCCTCCTCCTCCTCCTCCTCCTCCTCCTCCTTCTCCTTCTCCTCCTCCCTTTCCTTCTGCCTCCTCCAATAACAGACTAAATCCATTTAGAACTACCCATATGTGTATGAGTGTGGGACCATTCACACATTCCTAAATGATTTTTCTCCTCCACAGCTATCAGTTGTTAATAGCTCTTCAGTTAGGGGGTGGTGTCTCATGAGTTCCTCCTCTATCTGTGCCAGAATACTGGCTGGCTTGATGTTATGCATATAACTACAGCTGCTGTGACTTTATGAAAGCAATAGCCTTGCCATGTCCAAAAATAACATTTCTTAGCACTTCCTTTCATCCTTTAGATCTTCTCTTTCATGTTGTTACCTGAGCCATGATGGTGGGAAGTGTAGTAAAGACGTTTGTTTCATTTAGGGAGGAACCTTCATAATTATTTATTCTCAACCCTTTGCCTGGTTATGACTATCTGAATTAACTATTGCTTTTGCAAAAACAAACTTCTCTGACTAAGGTTGACAGTAGTCCAGGCCTATGTGTATAAATGCAAATATTTAGAAGGCAATTTGGCAATATGATCACTTACCAAAATAACAATAGTAAATTCTACTCTAGGGCCTCTGACCTTCTTAGCCATGGACTTTTGGCCAGATTTATAACACTAGACCTGAATTCCCTCCTACAGAGCAGACTTCAAATGTAATCAGAAATTATACATGAAATATTATTTTAATTAAGCATAAGTGGATAAGAGATAAACATTTTTCTTATTATGAATAATGGGATCATATATTTATCTGGTTTCTAGTCTTTAAAACAATGCTTTCCCAGTGTTAGTATCTTCAATTGTCTATGATCTGACAAACACACAAATGCAGCTGCTTTACTTCACCATATGAATGATACTTTAGAAATTTATGTAGTGGCTACAGAGATTCAAATTTCCTCTGTCGTTTTCTGGATCTAATGTGTCATTGAATAACATGTTGAAATCAGGGACACTGTAAGTCATCTTTGAATGCAGCTGATATGCATAGTTTCTCTACAAAGCACAATGTAGAGTCGTTGCATTTACTAATGAGAGGCAGAATTTTATTATTGGATTGGAAAATCATTCTAAATGATGAAATCACTACTATCACTCTGCTAAATGAACAGAGTATTAAATAAGCTTCTAGTGATTTATCTTTATACCTATAGATCAATGCTCACCTGAAAAGTCTCTATTGCAGTAGTTGGTGATGAACACAGACAGATTCTCAACTGGGCAAACTTCAGAGAATAAGAGACTGAAGAATGGGGATCCATAAATGGACCACCTGTACAGTACCCCTTTCTTCCAAGGCCCATGGATCATTGCAGAGAAGGTTGTGGAAAGAGTGTAAGAGCCAGAGGTAGTTGGTAACTACAAGGTATCAGTGTCTTCTGGCCACAGTAGGATAGCTGCACATATGAACTCACAATGATCCAAACAACATATAGAAGACCTGTGCAAGACCAAACCAGGCCAAATCCCAGCATGAAGAGGCTAGGATGAACACAAAATCCCACCCCTAGTGTGGTAATATCTTGCTTGTACAAATAAAGCCTGTCTGAAGATCAGAGGATGGAGTTTTCCACAAGCTAACTATAGAGGTCTGGAGGTCTGTACAGACAGACAGGAAGTGAGATGACTGGGGAGAAAAAGGAAGTGAGATGGCTGGGCAGACACAGGAAGTGAGATGGCAGAGAGAGGATATAAGCAGGAAGAAACCTGAACTTGCCCTGTTTTCCCCTGGGAAGCTAATGAGGTAAAGGTGACTTTGGCTTGTTCAGTTAAGAACTCCATTTGCACCCTAGACATGGAGTGTTAGATGGGGAGAGAGAGAGAGAGAAACAGAGAGAGAGAGAGAGAGAGAGAGAGAGAGAGAGAGAGAGAGAGAGAGAGATTTCTAAGAGTTGTCCCTGGTAGGTAAACATGCTCCAGTGAAAAGCCGCACATCCAAGAATGTTTAGAAATCACAAATTGGTCTTGATGTCTTAAAAATAAAAAGGACAAAATGTTGGGTGAGTGGGGGAAAGGGTTGGTCTAGGAAGAAGTGGTGAAAGAGTGGATAGGATCAAAACATGTATGGAACTCTCACAGAAGTAATATTTTTCATTTTTTCTCAGAAGTAATATTTTTTGAACTACACAAAGATATAAAATTATGGCTAGAATGAGATAGAGCCTTGCTGCTTGACTGGAGATTGGAATTTGTGTGACATTAACTTAGATCTTTTGCCATTCTGTGCATTTCCACAAATAGCTGTAAAGGGTGCTGAACATTTATTTTGAGATTACAGGATAAATATTAATAAGTGAGTGAACTTGCAAGTATGGAATGCAAGAATAATGGCGATTGGCTGCACTTGATCTCCATAGTATTGCAGAAAAGAAATCAGTAAAAGGTTAAAGTTTCCAGCAGCTGTTGTTACCCCAAAACTGAGGTAATAAAGTTTTAGAAGAATAAAAGTAAAACAGAAAAGTCCCCTTGAAAGGGTGTTGCTCAGATCTGAATGAGTGAAAATGATTAAGGTCTCAAAGTGCAACTTCAAAGCCCACTGCTGCCGCTTGGGGTGGATCTGATATGTGAACTTCTAAGAGACTTTCAGATGACACCCAGGCTGTTGGTCTTGGTCACCAGACTCGGAGACACTTTGGACTGTAGACTTAATCATATGTTCCAGTTACCTCCTCTGTGAAATGCCTAAGCTCCTAGTAACTTGCCGGTTGTATTGTAAGACTAAACAGAACAGTACATACTGCAGCCTTAAACTGTCTGTACCACATCACTAACCTCAGGGAGAGTCACTGTTCATAGAGATGAAGCCTTCTCTTTTGCTTTCTGATAAAAAACCAAGGTGCATATCAAAAAAAAAATACCCTTGTTGATTTTTCTTTCTCGTCTTTTAGGATCTGGGTTTAAGAAAGCAGTTTATGACAAGTTCTTCATTACTTCATTGCTTTGTAGCCTTTATCCCCATTGTCCTCCAAAATATACTCTCAGTATGAGTAGTAGCAATAAATATTTTAGACCAATATGATAATGCCCTTTCCTTCCTTAAGTGTTTAGATGACCATTACACTGCTGTTCTTGCTGACCCTTTCTTCTTTCTTGAAGCTAGCTTATGTTGTAGATTACTCCATTTATCTTACTTTCCTCACTTCCCTTCAATTGAATTACACAATCAAACACTATTGCATGACTTTCTCACATCTCCTTCAGGAATGAGGAGAATATTCTTCTGCTCCATGCTGAGATTAGGCTGAACTTGTCCTTGCTGTGCTGCACAATACAATGCTGTTTCAGTGATGATATGTCAGTCACAAGCCAGGGTCTCAGTACAGTTGAGTTTCTGTCATTTGTTCTTGTTTGGTCCCCCAAGCAAAGGCAAGTGGAGGCAACCTGAGACCATCAATATACCTGAAGTCCAACCTGGCACTGTCTGTCTGCAGATCTACCATCAAATCTAATGAGCAGACTTCCTTGTCGTTCCTGCTTTCTCCTAGAGCTTATATTTATTTCTTAGTCTCACTTTTGGTCTTGATTTTTTCCCCAAATTTATACCTAGAAAAAGCATGGGTTTTGTTCTGTAATGGGCAGTCTCAATAACTGTATGTTTCTGTACATCTAAAGTTGCCATGTACATTATAATGCGTTGTGACTCTATATATTTTTATTGTTTTATGTGTATGAGTTTTTGAGTGCATTTATGTGCACCTAATGTGCCTGGTACCTCCATAGGCCAGAAGAGGGAGTTAGACCACCCTTATGTGGAGTTACAATTGGTTGTGAGCTGCCTGGTGTGGATGCTGTGAACCAGACCCAGGTTCTGTGCAAGAGCAGAAAGTACTCTTAACTACTCAGTCTTCACTTCAGTCCAGGTTGTGGATCTCACCACTAACCCTTAGTATGCCTGCTCTCAGAAATACCGAGCCTTGAATGGTGAGTTAAGTGGTTATCCCCATTGGATACTGATTGTCATCTTCAAAGTTACCAGGGCCAAACACATAACAGTCCCTACCTGCTTCCCTTTTGAAATGAACCTCAGAAATGAACATGAACTTGTTCTGCTTTAACACTCTCCTAATTTCTCTGCCTTCTTTCATTGATCCACCACATTTTCCTGTTAGTAAGTCATTGTCACCCATCAGCCTTCATCTGTGGGGACACTTCCTGAAAGGGTTCTCTGCCAAACACCATGAATAAAAATCTTATTGTAGGTTAAGCAGTGGTGGCACATGCCTTTAAGCCTAGCATTCAGGAGGTAGAGGCAGGCAGACCTCTGTGAGTTTGAAGTCAGTCTGGTCTGCAAAGTGAGTTCCAGGACAGTCAGGGCTGTTGCGCAGAGAAACCCTACCTCAAAAAAACAAACAAAAAATCTTTTTGTACTCAATTCATTATCTCCATTAACAGCCTTTTCCCCCATTGTACTTAAATGCTTCTGTATTTTCTCATGTATACATCTAGGAGACATCTTCCCACCTAGAATGCAAATTCCATGAGGGATGGAACAGTTTATAGTTAGTGTCTATGGGTTGGCAATGAATAGTTTCCCAATAGGCCTTTTATATTGAATAGGTAGATGTATTTTCTACTTGATTTCTAGATGAATAACGCTATCAACAATTCACTTATTCTGAGAGCCACGTTTCCATTCATGTCTCTCTTGTTACTGCATGTTTTCAGCTGTCAAATCAAGAAGTTTTGTAGCATCCTGTAAAGCCGTCTCCATCTTCTGTCTTCCCATCTTGAGCCCTCCCATTTTTGAGTCTTGGTCATCTCTTTCCTCTTCAATAGCCTCCATCTGTAGCTTGATCTTCCTTGGCATGTATTACTGGTTAAGACACAGTTCTTATACATTCTTAATGTACTTTTTAAAAATCACTTTTTAATAATGTTCAATAATATGTGACCCATAAATTTCAATTGCTGAAGTAAAGAACACTTAATTTATAATCACTAACCAGCAGATCTGCATTCAGATGGACTTTGATCCCTTCTAAACTTTGGGTCAGAGTTGTCTTTCTGCAAATGACTGAATAAAGAATGTCTAACTGATAAATTTGCATGACAGAGAAGAAAATCCTTAAATAGGTATTAAAAATGTTCACTATCACCTAACATCTCAGCATGGAAAGACACACTGTATACCCTGTACTTATTCCATTTCATTGGCCACATCCCCTGGAGTAGGGAAATAATTCTACTTTCTCTGGGAGTGTTCAAGTCTCACATATGGCCCATAGCTGTTACTTTTACTAAGGGATGGATGAAGAGTAGAGAATGATAATAAAGTCTCATCAATCACACTGGATCTCCTTTCTTTACATACCTTCTAAAGAGCTTTGGTGACAGCAAAACTTTCCTCCTTTTCCTTTAATAAAACTCTTGACTTACTTCTTATTCTTTGAGATAACTCAGCCATTCTGATTATTGCTCCAATGTCCTTTTCTCTCCACACTTTATGGTCTAGCAACAGCAAATTGCTTGGAAGTCCTAGGTGCTTACACCCAGGTGCTTTATGCCTCTGCCTCTGCTCATCACACCTCTGCACAGAAATGCTTTTCTCACCTCCATTCCATTTTCAACTGGCTACTTCCCATTCATTCTTCAAGATTCAGCTTGGGTGTGGCCCACTGGACTAATAGTTCCTGAACTTCTCCTGATATCTAAGTACCCACAGTGCCTTGTGACTGCTCTTGCTGTGACATTTGTCATCATATTGTACTGCAATTAAAATCACCCACTTGCAAATATTTGCATGGAACTTTTTAAACTACTAGTTTTACATGGATGAGACATTTTTTCTTTCGTCAATATTTAGGTAGTATAATATGTGTAGTATATATGCAAGTATATACATATAATTAGATACATTATAGGATATGAGGGGGAGACCACAGCAGTTCTTTTAACATCCTGAAGTTTATTACCCTATGTGTTAAAAATGATATTTCATGTTGAACATAACTTCATGTATTCTAATTTTAAAGAATTAGGCAATATGCTCTCACTCTCCCTATTAGATCCACCAATAAAGCCTTGCAAACTAATATAGCTCAGGTCTTAGGATTATAGTTATGCCAATGAGTTAAGACCTGAGAATACATATTTATTTATTTATTTATTGAGATAGAGTTGTATATAGCTCAAGTTGGCCTCAAACTCACTATGCTGTTAAAAATTATCTTGAAATTCTAATCCTCTTGGCTCCACCTCCCTTGTGTTGGGACCACAGACATCCTGCCCCATATTATGGATGATGTGATAGATAAACACCCTATCAACTGAATGATGTCTCCTTGTTACTATTCTTTTGGCTTAACTTCAACCAAAAGGATTGATCAAAGGGTATTGACAAAGCGTGCTATGAAAAACTTGTAATTAAATAGGGAAAAATACCTAGGAGATAAATGTCCTATATTTTATTGAAATCTTAGTAATCTTGACCATTTGAAGTTTTGGGATGATTTTTTCTTTTAAATGATGTACTGAACTGGGAAAGATCAACATGACCTCTGTGTTGGGGAGAATGGAATAATGAAACGTGGGCTCAACCCTCTGATGCCAGTTACTTGAATCAGCTGCAGCATTTAAACTATGCAAAATCCTGGGGTTTTGTTTGATGTGCTTTGTTTCTAGGATGGCAAACAAGAGGTAGAATTTAAGACAAGTGACTCTAATGGCAACTGTCATGCCATGATGGCTTCAGGTAATCATTGGAAAGATAGCATTGAGGAGCAGTCTAATCATTTTATGGGCAGAAGTCCTGAGCAGAAATACAGAACTTTTCCTTAATTGACATCATTACATTATCAGCCACCCTAAGGCCACAGGTAAGCGAGCCTTCAATTGTCATGCACTTTCATTTATTTTATTTGCCTTTGTTAATTTCTCTGGTTCATAATTCACCCAGTGGCAGTAAAAAGGATAATTTTTTATTTTCTGTTTTGCTCTGTTTAAATGGCAGACACTGGTTAATGAAAACAATGGTAATTCCACTGGAATCTTATTTAGACTAACAGTTTCTTCTTCAGGCTGAGGGAAAATAAATGACATCTTCTGTATATTCCTTTGACTTATAAAGTGACATTTGTCTAGAAATGTCTATAAGATTTTAGCTATAGTTACCATGCTGATTCTTTCAGACTGTACTCTCTTAAAGTATGTATACTTATCCATTTATTGTTCTTGAAATACACAATATATCCTCATTGATATCTCCATTTTATTTGACTGCATCTTTTGCCAGACTTCCAAGCACTGTGTATGGATTTTCAGTTTAATCCTAGCTGGTTTCCAGGATAACTTGGGGTTATCCCTTTACAGGTTTTCTTTCTTTGTAAATCAGACTTCCAGAACTATTCCCAATCTGTCTTATTACACCCAATGCCTCATCTCATTTTTCAGACATTTTTATAAGATTCTACCATCTTGTCTACTGACATTCAAACATTCCTGAGAGGACAACAAAACTCCCCAGTTCTTCCATTTTTCCTCCCTTATGGCATTCTCTTAGGCATGGTCATTTCTCAGGTGTTGAATTCATTATGATAATTCATTGTCTCTTCCAAATGTTTAGTGAATATTATAACTTGCAATAACTAAGGCTAAGTTATTCTTAGGAACAGGGTTCTTTGTGATTTATGTCTTTTGAATCTTCCTATATAGCAAAAGCCTCATTAAGTGTGTGTATTTTTTAAAGAAGGAGGACTATTCAGACACATCCAGATGAAGCATTCTCATATTCCCTGTGCTTACAGTGGCATAATATTAAGATTAATTAGTAGATAATCTCAACTTTTGCATTCTATATGGATTAAAATGCATCTCCATTAGAGAACTAGCAAAATGAATCTTGAAATGATTAAGATATAAAGCAGTGAATTTGGTATTAGTTTTGCTTAAAACTAGAAATTATTTTTACTGGAAGAGAAATTACCTTCACAGAAAATGAACTATAAGAACATTTAAGCCTGTTTCAGTTTTTGAAAGTGTCCTGTATTGGGTAATGCTCTAAATGTGGTTAGTCAGAAACACAACTAAGTAATATATTACTCTATGAATAGTATAAAAATGCTCTGGGCATCATAACAGGAAAAAATTGCTAATGACTGATAGTAATTTTACAACAGTAATATGGTTTCTTGGTAGTACTGGCTCGGTGTGAGCTACAGAACTTCCTTAGCCCAGATGGGATAAGATGCAATTCCAAAGAGAGAGACATTTCTTTCTCTTGGACCAGATGAAAGAACTTCTCTAAAGCAAGCAATTCCAGGTCCCCATCAGAGGACAAACTGGTGTTTCCATAGAGATGTTCTGGAAAGCAATAGTGCTTCAGGAGATAACTAGGTCAGACTCAAGGACACCCTGATATAGACTAACAACAGCTCTTAAACACCTTCTCAATGTGAGTATTTATTGCGTGGCAAAGAAGACATGCTGTTGTCTAGAGTGTCTTGGCCTTGCCTAGAATCACAGGGGTTTCTCCTCTTACAAGAAGCCAGTTCTTCAAGAAAACCCCAAATGCCCTTTCAGGAGGAATAGTCTGAACTTGGGTGATAATACATACGCATATAACTTTCACAAACAGGAGGAGTGTCAAATGTAAACCTTTGTTTTGCTTTTCAACTGCTCATCCTTAAAAATAGAATTAGCTTCATTGGGCTAAAAGACTACTCTTTCTTTTTGTCCTAATTTAGCTGGCAAGATAGATTTTGAAGCTGTTTTTTATCTCTTAATTCAGAATCTGTCTTAGAAGCCCCAAATGCAGACAAGTGTCAGGACTTCCACGGGATGCATTTTACTAGCTAAATTTTAATAAGAAGAATCTTTTTCTGTAATCTAGTGTACCTAATTGTGTTTTCAGACTGAATGGCTATAAATTTGAGGTAACAGTATCTCTGAATTGTCTGTCTCTTCTCTTTGTACTGCTTCAAAGAATCAGAAGCCGTAGCCTCCACTAAGCAGTAGAATTAAATTTAGGATAACACACTATTTTTAAATCTAAATCTGTATTTAATTTTATTAACAACAGACTTGGGGACGTTTGATAGGGAGCTTTTCCATATTATGAAGCAGTTTCAATTTATACTAAATATGCTTATCTTAAAGTCCCAAGCTGCAATGATTGCTTCAAATCTTTGGTGCAATCCATTACTGTAAACGATGTGCATAAGCTTGGAACTCATTTAACTCTGTTTATTGAGCTTGTCACTCATAGCCTTTAAGGTAGAAAATATTTCACATGGAGTAGAATTCATTCATTTATTGATTGTATTCATTGAGTAAGAATTGTACTCAATTTCAATAACTGTATCTATTCACTTAGTATGTGATAGGTAGAGTATGTTGCTATAGGGTCCTTTAAGATTTATAAAACATAGATGTTGCTTATCAAGGAATGTATTGTTTAGCAGTAGTTTTCATTGAGCATACAGCTTCTTATTTTAAATGTAGAGCAGATTAATGCTTAGTATAATATAGTGCTTTGACATTCTTGGAAACATAAGGTGACCTTTGAATAAAAGAGCAAAGAAAGTTTCATGGGGGATCCTGACAAATAAAGTAGCTGGCGTCACAAGGTTGGGGTACAAAGGTAGAGTGTGGCAGTTTGAATATGAAAGTCCCCCATAGGTTCATATACTTTAATCCTTGATCCTAGTTAGTAGAACCCTGGGAATGTTGGAAGGCCCAGCCTTGTTGGAGGAAGTATATCACTGGGGTAGGCTTGGGTGTTTCAAAAGCCCATGCCATTTCCAGTGTTTCTCTCAGTCTCATGGTTGTGGATCAAGACGTAAGCTCTTTCCTAGTGCTCTAGCACTATGCCTGCCTATATGTTGCCATGCTCCTCACTAGAATGGCCATGGACTCACCCTCTGAAATTGTAAGCCCCACTAAATTCATTCTTCTATAAAATGCCTTGGTCATGGTGTCTTAATCACAGCAATAATGTAACCAGGATACAGAGTGATTTTTTTTTTTTTTACTGTTAAAAGCCTCTTTTGCTTATCTTTTCAAACAGATACCCACTGTATTTGTACCATGCATTTTCTTCTGGGCTGTTTTCTAACAAAACATAACTTTTAACATAATATAATCTAACATAACATAATATAATATAATATAACATAACATAATATAATATAATATAATTTATAGCATATAATATAGCATATATAATATAATATACCATATATAACACAGCATATATAATATAATATAATATAATATATAATATATAACATAATATAATATAACATAACATAATATATAGCATAACACAACTTCAGTTACTTTAAAATCAGCACAGGTTCAGTTTATACAAAATCACACGATAAGCCATAACATTGATCCTATCAATATTCATTGTTAATTAATACAAATTTATGATTATTAAAATTGTGTTCATGATTCATTTAACCAGTGCAAAATATTGAGTACCACTTGGATTAGTCTTGTTTTATTATCGGTTAAAAATTACCTAATTTGTCTGTCTGTCATTGAAAATGTGTGATTATTTCCTATCAATGTTAGTTTAAAAACTATAGCCACAGACATTCCTGCCTACAGGTAAAAAGCATTGTGTGATAAATTTCTACCCAGGAGAATTACATGGGCTGCCATAGGGAAAGTTAAATTTAATATTAATATAGTTGAATAGTACATTGTAATCATTGATTTTTTTCTCACAAAGAATGTTTAATAAAGTTTTTTTCTACTTGCATCTCTTACATGGAGAGTAAGTCATCCTCAGATTATGATGAGTCTATGTTCTGATAAAGATAAATCCTTTACAGATTGAAAATGCTATCTTGCTCTTTTGGGGGGGGGCATTGCCCAGATTATTATGTACAGAGACTTCCCCAAGTAGAAAACCCAGGCATGTATGCATTAAGGAGAAAGAGATCAAAGTATGAAGAGATAGTTAATGGGAAAAGATAACAGCCTTAAGATATATGCTTCTTTCAGTGCTGGCAAAATGAGAAACAAATATCAGGATTATATTAGATTTTCAATTAAATCTATATGTACCAGGAGAAAATGCAGAAGCAAAAGAAAATATTTGGAAGATAAAAAGTATAGGAGGATTATTCCATAAATCTAGAATGTAATACTTTAATAAAATATCTTTTAGAAAAGAACGTGAGATATCAGCTGAGGGAATGGATCCATGGTAGACTGGCATAAGAATTAGGAAAGATGCTTGGGAATTTTCCACTGGAAATCTGAAATGTACCCCCATCTCCAGTCATCTCTGTTAGCACTCTACCCCTCCATCAACCACCCAACCAGGTCCCCCAAGATCCCATCCTCACCTGCCCCCAGTCCACTCAGTAGATCTCCCCTATTTCCTCTTCCTAGAGAGATCCATGCTTCCTGACTTGGGCCTTCCTTGCAACCTAGCTTCCCAGACCCATGAACTCATGCTCATTCTTTACCTTATAGCTAATATCCACTTATGAGTGAGTACATACCATGTTGGTCTTTCTGGGTCTGGTTTATTTCACTCAGGATGATTTTGTTTTCTCATTCCATCCATTTGCCTTTAAATTTCCTGATGTCTTTTTTTTCCAGCTGAGTAATTAATACTCCATTGTATAAATGTACTATATTTTCTTTATCCATTCTTTGGTTGAGGGTAACCTAGGTTGTTTCCAGGTTCTGGCTATTATGAGTAAAGCTTCTATGAACATGCTGAGTAAAAGACTCCAGGCAATGGTGGATACATAGCCTGAACTGGCCCTCTCCTGTCATCAGATTGGTGACTACCCCAATTGTCATCAGAGATCCTTCATCTAGGAAAACATTTCTTTTCCCTCATCCTGAAGAAGAAACTGTTAGTCTAAATAAGATTCCAGTGGAATTACCATTGCTTGCAATTCTGTCATCGTGATGAAAAAGAAGCCCCCAGACAATAAATCAACAGTTGGACATGGCTATGTTCCAATAAAAGTTTATTTAGGAAAACATTTGACAGCTGGGTTTGGCTAGCAGGCATTAGCTGGCTGAACCCTGCTATGGAGGAGTAGAGCTAACTTGTTTAAGCCATTGTGTGCAGCAAATTTGTTGAATTCCCTAATTAGTAGGAATAATTGGATTGCTGATTAACTGTAGAGGATTTTTATTATATGGACACATGACCTGTAAATAATGATAGTTTGCATCTACCATTTTAATTATTGAACCTTTTTCCTAATTAAAAAGTTGGCCAGAATCTTCAATTCTGTATTAAAAATCCAGTGGTACTGGGTATCCTTGTCTTGATACTCACTTTACTGGGAAAACACACTTTCTTTAGTAAACACAATTTTGCACCCAGAGTTGGGTTTCATTCATTTGTATCAACTGATAAATTCATGAACAGTTTTATCATTTGTCAAATAAGGATATATTAGTCACTGACCATCATATCATTTTTGTAATAATATTGCTAGAGCTCAGATAATCCTGCTGAGGAGAGTGAGGAGGGATTATAGGAGCCAGAGGGGTCAACACCACCACAAGAAAACTTGCAGAAACAACCAACCTAGCTCATAGGAGCTCAGGGAGTCTGAACAGACAATGAGAAATCCTTCATGGAAACAACCTGGGCCTTGTGCATACATGTGACAACTGTGTGAGTTGGCCTATTTGTGCGACTCCTGGCATTGGGAGCAGTATCTGTCCCTAGCTCTGGTGGGCTCTTGTGAGTCAATTCCTAATGCTGGATTGCCTTGCCCAGCCTTAGTCAGGGAGAGGTGCTTGGTCTTGCTATAACTTGATATGCCTGCTTTGTTGATATCTATGGGGGTGGAGGCCCGCCCCTTTTTGAGTGGAGGCAGAGGAGGAATGGATTGAAGGAGGTACAAAGGGGATGTGGGAAGGAGTAGGAGGACAGGAAGGAAGGGAAATGCAGTCGGGATGTGCAATAAAAATAAATTAAATTAATAAATAAAAAATAATTTCAGATGAAAAATATGTATGTGAGGAAGTTAAAGTTACAAAGATTTAAACCTGTAATTGTGGTCATGTTATTCTATTCTTAATCTTCTTACCAGACAATGACAATATAAATGAAAATATAGACACATTAAATGGAATTTATAAAATATATACAAGGTATAAAGTGTGATTCAATAGTCCCCAAAATAGGAGAGGGGAAATAAATTAATAAACTAATCATATCATTTTAAGTTTCAAGTACTTATCATAACAGGGTATGATGCAATCCCAAGGGATCTCTGGTAAGTTTCTTATGCATGTTATATATCCTAGTAAAATAACTAAATCAATCCAGGTAGTAAAGTAGTTAAAAGTAGCAAAGTCTAGTAAAGAAGTATTCAGTTTACATGAAGCTTTGTAAAGAGGGACAGTACTAACACCTTAAGAAGACAGAATGAGAGACAGAGAGACAGAGGGAGACAGAGACAGAGAGACAGAGAGAGACAGAGACAGAGACACAGAGAGAGACAGAGACAGAGACACAGAGAGAGACAGAGACAGAGACACAGAGAGAGACAGAGACAGAGACACAGAGAGAGACAGAGACAGACAGACAGACAGACAGACAGACACACACACACAAAGAGAGAGAGAGAGACAGGGAGGGAGGGAGGGAGGGAGGGAGGAATGAGGAGTACATTTTGTCTCAATAAAGGAGAAAAGACAGAGTAGAAAAGTAAGAGTAAAAACTTTCAGCAAAATAGGGAATCTGTTATAAGTCCACCTGATAGCAATGAACATTCTAGTGCCACCCAGACAAATTGTACAAACTCTACAGCTCTTAGGAATAAACTTGACAAATCATGTCCTGGGGCACTGGCAGATTTAAAAAATGCTTCAAAATTAATAAAAATGAAGATCTATGCCATGTCTATGGATTTAAAATGCTCTTTTTATGCTCTCAACTTCTAAATTAATTTGCAGAACCAATGTAGACCCATCAAGTCCACAAGTTCCTTCATCTCATTAAGAAGTAGGCCTTTGAGAAACTCATGTGGAAATGTGGATCACACTTTTTGAAGTGATGAGAGTTGAAAACTAGTATCATAGCATGTCAAGGAATTTATTAATTTATAATCAAGGCAGTCATGTGTAAGTGAAAAGAAAAAGAGCTATTTGACCTACTTTTAATTTGTAGTACACCATATAAATCCTACCTTCAACAAAATAGTGGATGATAACAGAAAACATGGGCTGAAGAGATGCCTCAGTCAATAAATTGTTGGTGAAGTGAGCATGAAAACCTGAATGTGATCTCTAAAACTAAAATCAACACCACACACACACACACACACACACACACACAGACACACACATAAACAGAGAGGGGGGAGGGAGGGTGAGAGAGAGACAGAGACGGAGACGGGAATACACTTAATAATGTAATCTCAGCACTGGGCAAAGATGGATTCCTGAGGCTCACTGGACAGACAGCTTAAAGTCAATAAAAGATCCTATCTCAAAATCAAGGAGGAAGATATATGTCTTGGTTGATTTCTAGCTTTCCTGCATATGTATATGTATATTCTGCTGCACTACAACCTACACACACACACACACACACACACACACACACACACACACACACACAAATACTACAGTGTTTTTTTGTTTTTTAGTAACATGGAACTTGTAACAAGATATATCCAACAAACACCACAATTCTTAATATTCAAAATTACTATTTACATGATCTATTCCTGACAAAATGAAAGTTAGAAATAAGTATCAATAATATATTGAGAAAGTTCTTGAGTATTTGAACAAAGTATCCCCTAACTTATGTGACAAAAAATAAATTAAAAAGGAAACTGAAGAATGTTTTGGGATGTATGACCATACCAACATTAACATTAAATTGTTGGATGTAGTTCAACCAATTTTATGGCGATCTGAATAAAATTGGCTCCTATGGGCCCATAAGGGATGGTACTATTGGATGTGGCCTTTTTAGAGTAGATGTGGCTTTGTTGGAGGAGACCTGTCACTAGGGGGTTGGGCTTTGATGGCTCAGAAGTTTAAGCTTGGCCAGTATGTCACTGTCACCTCCTGCTGCCCATGGATATAGATGTAGATCTCTCAGCCTCTCTCCAACACTATGTCTACCTCCTTGCCATGATGCTTCCCATCATGCTGATTGGACTAAACCTCTGAACTGTAATCAAACCTCCATTAAATGTTTTGTTTTATAAGAGCTGGCGTGGCCATGGTGTCTCTTCACAGCAATAACACTTTCACTAAGACAAATGGTTAGGTAGAAATATGAAGCTTTAGAATCTATAATAGATAAGAAAGCTCAAAAATCAATTAACTAAGCCTCTATATTAAGAATCTTAGGCCATCCATAGATATTTACCTAAGAAATTGAAGCCTAATGCTCACATAAAACTTTGGACACATACATACATAGTAGGTTTGTTAGACAAAAATCTAATAAATCATATCCAGAGCTACTCCAATTATTGTTTAACAGGTGACAAATCATTTTGTCTAGATTCATAAAATGAACCAAGAATGATAAAATAATAAAAAGCCACAGATAAATTATATTCTCAATAGCATCAATACAGAGAAAACACATGAACAATGAAAGAATGTCTTAATTTATATAACATTTCAGAACAGGAAAGCCTTAATTTTGGTGATACAAGAAAGAATAGATGTATCCTAGGTTTTGAAATATGGAGAAAATGACTGAAAACAGGAACACTATATGAAAATTGTCACTGCCTTTACTACTCAGGTGTGTATATTTGTTGCAACTCATTTCACTGTATGCTTAAATGGTATGTATTTCATTATACATACAATTTTAGTCAAAAATTAAATTAAAGAGAAAAATATTATGTTGAAGTTTATTACAAAAATGGTATGATGGTCAGTGATTAATATATCCTTATTTGACAAATGATAAAACTGTTCATGAATTTATCACTTGATACAAATGAATGAAACCCAACTCTGGGTGTAAAATTGTGTTCACTAAAGAGACTCTGTTTTCCCAGTAAAGTGAGTATCAAGACAAGGATACCCAGTACCACTGGATTTTTAATACAGAATTGAAGATTCTGGCCAACATTTTAATTAGGAAAAAGGTTCAATAGTTAAAATGGTAGATACAAACTATCATTATTTACAGGTCATGTGTCCATATAATAAAAATCCTCTACAGTTAATCAGCAATCCAATTATTCCTACTAATTAGGGAATTCAACAAATTTGCTGCACACAATGGCTTAAACAAGTTAGCTCTACTCCTCCATAGCAGGGTTCAGCCAGCTAATGCCTGCTAGCCAAACCCAGCTGTCAAATGTTTTCCTAAATAAACTTTTATTGGAACATAGCCATGTCCAACTGTTGATTTATTGTCTGGGGACTTCTTTTTCATCACGATGACAGAACTGAATGGTTATTATACACCAAGTAGCCCAGAAAGCCTAAATTATTCAATATCTGAAAAGGAATCAAATAGAAAAATACTATAGAAAAATAAGATGCAATTTTAAAGGTAAAAAAGCTTTTTTTCTGTCATAAGCCTATAAATTATCCTAAATCAAAATGAAGCCTGCTTTCATGGTGATATCTTTGTTAAAGGTTATAAAGGGGAGAACTATGTTGATAGATTAACCAATTTATCATGATACAAGTAAATCTAAATCAAAATAATTAATATAGTGAATAAAAACCTAATCAAAATGTAGGTAGATATTTAGGAATTTGGCAAATTCTTCTTAAAATGTATATGACAGATGAAAAAAATCTATAAAGCAAAGGTGAAAATTGTATCCTTTCTTAATCAAGTTTTTTTAATAGATGCAATCTAAGAATTGCTGAGTGGCAAATAGATTCAAAGAACAAGACTCAGAGATCTGATTATAGATGGAAAATAAGTGATGAATGAAGACCATGAGCATACACATAGATTATGAAGCAATGAGTTTTTGAAAACTACTTACTACCTGGAAAAAGTTAACATAGTTTTCTAGTTAACAATTCATACAAAAGTGAAATTCAGATATATTAAGCATTACAATGGGAATGAGGGAGATAGAATATCAGAAAAAACTATTACACTGCCCTCTGGGACATGAATTGAGATAGTCTTCAAACCTTTCAAAGTAAACATTAAAGTAAAAATATAAATAGATCTGGCTACATGAAATAAATTATGTACAAAGCACTTAGCATATAGCATGCTCATGCAATTTCTAAAGCTAGAAAACAAAAGAACAAAAAATCAATTCAAAATATAGCAAGTAGTTATGTATATGTAATGTACTGAATAGAAAGTCTAAACCAAACGTGAACAGTCTTAGAGATACTCAAATTCAGTAATTGGGTGATTAAAATAAAGATAATGTATAACCGTGAGGTGGGCAAAACTGTGATAACTAAACCAAATTTGTAGAGCCTATGGGGAGACAGGAACATTTTAGCCCTTCTGCTAAGACCACAATTATTCTAAGCACTTAGTTGTAGAGCTTGAATTCAAGCCCTTCCACAGTCTTAACCATCAAAACAAGCATACACCTTTTGTGACTGCAGGAGTCTTTACAGTTGAGAGTGTGTTCATGACTGTCCACATTGGTCACAGCCTTGAAGAACTTAATGATTTACTGGATACGTTTTCATTTTCCTGAGTCTGTTTCCCATTTTATGCTGTATGCAAAATGTATGCCCATTTTATTTGCATACATGTTGGTGTATTTTCATCTATAAAAAAAAGTTGGGAAAAAAAGTGGGCCTGGTATCAACTTAAATTCACAACTGCCTTTCATAAATACTAAGGGTCTGCACTCCATAAGTTTATGACTCATAATTGATGGTAAATAATAGGATAAACTTCACACTTTGTATTTTAGTTGAAGGAAGAATAGAATAAAAAGACAAATAGAATATAAAATCACACTTTAGAGCTTAGACATTACCAGACTAAGAACACTAAGAACACTTAGCACATACTAAGAACAGTAGACTACATACTGCAGTGCTTTCTGAAGTTATTTTAGCAACTCTTTAGCAAAAATTATATGAAATAATTCAATCCATTCTGACTAGTTTGTTTTATTTGCATTCACTTCAAACAGATCCTCATCATAGTTTCTAATATGATCTAAGTATATATTTTTTTCTAAATTGCAGTAAATATACTTTGCTAAGTCATTTTTCCTAGATGGAATTAAATTACTTACCTTGGTAATGGAGAGTCGCTGGAAGGATGTAAATGAGTTGTTAACATGGCACTTTATTGCCACAATAATTTAGAGCCACTAGCTAGCTTGATGTGTCTGCAATAAATGTTTTATTATTTAGGAAAAATTCACTATACAAGTTTCCATGTGCCATGCTCATTCGTGCTGTAAATCAACAAAGATCAGCAGACTGAATAGAAAAATGAAAAGCTTATTTAGAAACTGACATAAGCTTTCAGATGAGCAGGGATGGTTGAAGTTAACTGCGTTCATTTTTCTTTGCTTGTCAGGCTTGCCACTTGAATTTCAGTGCTAAAGATAGGAGATAGCTTTGCTTTATGAAATTATGTCCAGGGAAGCTGTGTTTACATTTACATAGATAGAGTCATAATAAAGAGGGATATAAAAAAGCCATGCTAAGGCGACAGTGCCCCAAATATATGAGGTTTTGGATGGAGTTCAGGATCCTCATGTCTGCAGACTTGATGCTACCATTCTAAGGAGAAGAAAAGTCACATTGCAAACAATAGTTTTCAGAATTTTCTAGAAATTACTCAGAATTTTCAGAATTTCCAGATAGTGCTGTAAAGCATCAGATAGTTTAGCATTTATAAAATGCTGAGGAATTTTCCCTTTAACTGCTTTGTTTCTATTTTGATAAAGTCAGGATCAAAGGATTTTCTTTTTTGCTCTATTCTTGTAGCATGATAAGGCTAGGGAAGAGGTTAACATGGAACTATAATCATTCTCACCATGAGAACTGCCCCACACTCTCCACAGGTACCTGGAAAGTGCCAGTATTTACTTCAGATGAAGTTTTTAGCATTGTAGGACAGTGTGGGGTGAACTTCTGGCTTTTATCTCCCTCTTGTCATAAAGACAACATCTTGGGACACTGATGCCAGCTTTTACTGTGCAAAGGGGCACAGATAGAAAATACCCTTATCCCATTTCAGCCTTAACTTCATGAAAATATCATCAATCATGATTAAATCCTTAATTCTCACACCATTGAAACCAATGACCCTTTCCTATTTAAAGTTTGTTCATGAGTTAGTAAAACGCTAACCACCATTTGAGGTTCACACTTCCTTGGAGTAGCCTTGTCTTGATTTAAGGTCCTGCAGCCCTAGTTGAAAAGGAAAAGCAAACAGACATTTTATTATTGATTTTTAGCCATCACAAATTAGTGATGGCTAAAAAAGAAAGTCAGATCAGGGGATCATTTAAGTTAAAAGGGAAATATAGTGAGCCATGGCTAGATGAAAAACACCCAACACAGAAAAGACCAAACAAGTGCTCACAGAATGTTCAGCTTGGGAAAACTCAGGGTACAACCTCAGGGGTCCAGGAGAGGTGTGAGATGTCCCAGTAAGGGGTGAGAGCTTCTCAAGGAAATAACATCAAGAATTCAGAATACAGAAGCAGGCCTCTTGTGGTATTTTGGAGGAAGTGGGGTAGAGAAAGCATAGTTTAACAAATGTTGATAAATAGATATATTCATGTATGTTAGGGTTCTCTATAAGAACAGAACTGATGGAATGGATCTATCTATCTATTATCTATTATATAGTACAAATACATACACACACAAGCACACACACACACACACACACACACACACACACACACACACAACACACACACACACACACACACACACACACACACATTCATTAAAATAGCTTATAGGCTATGGTCCAACTAGTCCAACAATAACTGCCTACTGATGAAAAGTCCAAGAATCCAATAGCTGTCAATACACAAGACTGGGTGTCTCAGCTGGCCTTCAGTATATGCTATATCCTGAAGAAGAGGTGATAATGACAGTGAAGGAATGCACTTGCCAACAAGAACAATCAGACAAGAGCAAGAGCTTCTTCCATGTCTGTTATTTAGGCTGTCACCAGAAGGTGTGGCCCACATTAAAGATGGACCCTCCCACTTCAAGAGATTTAGATTAAATGAGAGTCTTTCCACTTCACATGATAATTAAGAGAAATTCCTCACAGGTGTACCTGGCCTCTTGGGCATTAGTTAACTCCAGATGTAGCCAAGATGTTAACAATAGCCATAATACCATGGAACCTGGCAATATCTAGACTGTTTGCCTCACCCTGAAAGAGTTCTGTGCCTCTTTCAAAGGAGCAAGTCACTTAAGGACAATATTTTGCTTTCCATCAGCATAGAAACATATGCAAGTTTTGCATGCTTTTGAACTTAATGTCTCTAGAGACACACACATACTTTCATATCTAGCTTTATCTACACAGATATTTTTGAAATTCATCACTGCTATTAGAAATAGCAGTAATCCATTCCATAAAAATACTGTATTCCACATTTTTATCTTTTTCTAAGAGAAGAATTATTGAGTTGTATCCAACAATGGCTGTCTACCAATGGAAATTCCAAGAATCAGTAGCTGTTCAGTCCATGAAGTTTTGACAAAAATACGTTAAGGAAAGAAGGGCTTGATTTCTTCACTATTCAAAGAACAACCACCTATCATGGTGATGAAGTCAAGGCTGCAGGGGCTTGAAGAGGTGGTCACATTTCATCCAAAATTAGAAGCAGAGAGGGCCGAACGCTTGCCAGTATTCTGACCACTTTCTCTATCTCATACAGTCCAGGTTTCCCTGGCCAGAAGTGATTTTCCCCAACTCTGAAAACTACAATGGCTCTCCTCATGTCAATTGACATACATAATCAAGATAATCCAACAAGCATGGCCAGAGGCTCATTTCCTAGCTGATTCTAGACTCTGTTATAAGAATCATATATACATTCCTGACAATGGTGGTGCACAACTTTAATCCCAGAACTCGGGAGTCAGAGACAGGCAGATCTCTGTGAGTTTGAGACCAGCCTGGTCTATAAGAGCTAGTTCCGGGACAGCCTCCAAAGCCACAGATAAAACCTGTTTCAAACTCCCCCGCCCCACCCCCACTCCAAAAAAATATCTTATATATAAACTAGAGGCATGAGGCATGTCCTATGAGATTAGCATTTATTATACAGTGGAGTGATTTCACTGGGCTTCATTTTTACTTTCTACCTTTCTTGGACAAACCACTGTGTATTTCCCTATAACCTCAGTCAGCTATCATAACTACCTGTCATCTTGCTAAAGAAAATAACTACTTTAGGATGCTCAATTATATATGTGTTTGAAATTAATATAGACCCTGAACTCACCATCACTGTTTAATATTTGGTCTCAGTATCTCAAAACTTGAAATAAGTCTGGAGATATAAATACTTATAGTTCAGTTGTAGAGAGGGAGGAATGAAGATCAAAGGGGTCGGTACCAGGCTGGTGAAACCCACAGAAACAGCTGACCTGAACAAGGTGGAGCACATGGACCCCAGACTTCTGTCTGGGAGGCCAGTACAGGCCTGATCCAGACCCCTGAACATGGATGTCAATTAGGAGGCCTCTGCACTCTAGGGGGCCCCTGGTAGTAGATTAGTATTTTTCCCTGGTGTAAGAAGGGACTTTGAGAGCCCATTCCACGTGAAGGGAAAGGATGTACTCTCAGCCTGGACACATGGGGGAGGTTCTAGGCCTGCCCCAAGGTGATATGGTGGACTTTGGGGAGCCCCCTGTCGAGGGCCCTACCCTGCCTGGGGAGTGGAGGGTGGATGGGGTGGGGGTTAGGTTGGAGGGGGAGAGGTGTGGGGGCAGGGGAGGGAGAGGGAGAAGGGATTGAAAAATTAAAATAAGTAAAACCCTAACAACAGAGTGACCATGTCATCCATCAGCTCTATTACTTGATGCATAGCCAAAGGTAAAATCATTGTACCCCAAAAGAGCAGACTATGTACAATGCCTAAAACTATCGGATCAACATAGACATAAGCCGAGTTTTCTTAATGTTTCACAAAGAATTAGGATCCTGTCATTTGCAGCAGTATGTTTGGAACTAGAGATCATTGTGTTAGTCAAACAAAGGCAAACGTCACAGAGAAATGTTTATTTGCAGAAACTGAGGAATGCAATTTTGTAATAGTGATGATTAGAGATTAGAAATAGTGTAGGGGAAAAGTTGAGGTGGAAGAATTATCTGTGGTTCTTTGTTGGAATAGTATTGTGACTGTACGTTAAGATAATTTATGATATATTTTCAAATGACTAGAGGAGTAAGAAATTCTCTGTATATGAAACTGACTCATGTTTGAAGAGATGCTGGTGCCTAGTGCTCTATGTCTTGGTTACATAATAAAATACACTGAAAAAGCCAAATTAAGAAGGGGATTTGTTTAGGCTCATTGTTTAAGGGTTAGGGTTTGGGGAAGCCGAGGCGGTGGTAGGAGGTGCAAACAGTTGGTCACAGGTCACATTGCATTTGCTATCAGAAACAGAGAGCAATGAATGCCTGTGTCTAGCATTTTACATTTGCATGTTATACAGTTCTGGATCCAGATCCAGGGAATGGTACCACACATTTTTAGTATGGGTTTTCTCACATCAATTATTAGTATGGGTTTTCCCATCTAAATTAATCTAATGAACATGATTTATTGCAGGTGTGCCCAAAGGCTAAATAATCCCTTCACAGGTGTGCCTGGAGACTTGTCCTGCCCTATTGACAATTAACTAGAACTGTCACACCATGATTTGATTACTTTATGTTATATACAAATAATGAAATACTCTAATGCACTTGGTAAAAGTGTGTATTCTGTCTCATTAAAAAAGAAATCTCAGAGTAACTTGGATGGGGGGGTAAAGCATGAAGGAAATTATTATTATTATAACACTATTAAATCTCATTAGATGAGAGTTTCTTCAACTGGACTTCTCCCATCATTACCAGGCAGCACAAAGTCTGTGATCAGTTTGAAATATACTAAACTGGGTTACACAGCACACCAGACTTTGGGTCTGTTTGTGAGGGCAGTACTGTAGAAGAAAATGAAGGTATAACCTGGCAGCCAGCATACTGCACTTCTAAATAAGAAACATGGCACACTGTGGTCTTGAGTATTCCCCAAAGTCAGAACATTGATTTCTGAAATAGCCTGAGAATCATGGAGACCCTGCTAGTGTGAGTGCTCACTGTCCAGTCCCAGGTAACGTGCTAACCAATCACAGTCAATAGGCTTCCACTGTAGAAGTAGCTGTTTGTGTGCAATAAAGCAGATGCTGTTCCCTGAAACTGTCTCTGGAGTGGTTTGTCTCTGTGCCCTTTATCTACCCAAAGGCTGTATGGTCTCTTTGGGGAATGTTCAGTAACAATTGCAGAGTATGTACTCAAAATAATTATAGTCAATTCCTTAGGAAGACCCCAAATCATATTGATATTTTTGAATGTTATACTCAAAAATTACAAATGTATATGAAATTAATGAGGACCTTGAAACCCTAGCTATCCTCCTAACATTTGTTGCGTTCAATGTCATATTTGTTTTCCTCTTGCTTTAGGGAGTTAACTTCTTTGTCTAGGTTAACCTAGTTGCTGCCAGTCTGCCTGTGTAAAACAGGTTTTGGTGTGTAACACGCATTATTTTATTTATGCAATTTTAGTTATCAGAAGTTGAAAATTATTTCTTATAAACAGAGTAAACAGAAACGTGGCTGACCCCAGAGGATGAAGCACGTCACTCCTATTAGAAAGAAGAAAATGTATTGCTTTTTGTCTCCACTTTAATGATAAAAGAAATAGTCTTCCTGACACAAATGTTTTGTGAAAATAAAGTTGAGCACGCAGAGGAGAACACTGGCAGGTATGGTTTATGAACCATGACCAACCTAGTCCCTGTGCATTTTAACACATCTTCCCAAGATGACCCAATGTTCATGCTGCCCCAGTTTAATCTGAAATTAACCTTTCATGGTGCCATTTCCTGTGTGGCACCTGACTCTGAAAGTTGTCCTTGTCACACAGAGATTTGGTTCACTAGTTCGTGGTGTTCATTTGGACAAGTCATCACTAATGTGTCTGTGCTTCAGGTATCTTCAACTGTGAAGTTGAAATGACCCTGTTAACAGCACGCTTCCCTGAGGGACAGTGATGGACAGCAGATACAATTATTGTGGAACATTTTACCTGATGCAAAACCAGGAGATTTTATGAGAAAATTATATGACCTTCTCCCTGGCATTACATAATGGTTCAGAGAGCCTGTGTATTGCTTTATGAAAACATTATTTTAGACAGTGCCTTGACAACCTTAAACAACAAGTGTTTTACAGCATAAAATATTAAGACTGCTTTTATTACTTTTGCTCCCATCCATTATTATTATTATTCTTACTGCTGGAAAATGTGGACAGAATAGAACTTTCAAAATATAATGAACCAGCTGAGCCATAATGTACTATTATGGTCCTCCCATTAGCTCAACTGTCCTAAAATCTTTACAGGTGCTTATGATAGATGTGGGAATAATCTCGAAGAATTTTCTTTTCCACAAAAGAATAAGAGACAATTAAATTCACACTACGAAATTGATTTGAGCTGCAGACACCTTAGGTAGCTCAGTTAGACTCCAATAACCCCACTGAATCAGCAACAGGATTCTATTGTCCAGAGTATAATATGTCTTTGATTAACCAGAAAACAACTAAAATCAAAACTTCAATTAAGTAGATTCTTCCTTTTTAGAACAGAATAAATGCATAATTTAAAAAGAATTGAAATGAATGTAGGGAAATTAATAAAAAAGGAAAGAAATCCAAGTTCTAGGAGCCCTGGATGTAAATATCAAATGATGCTGACAATGGAGATGATGAATTGAAGATAAATTAGGATTGTGGGATGTCTACACTAGTAAGGTACTGTGGAGATGCTTTATAGAACATATGTTTATAGAAATGATCAGTACTCACACAAACACCTTTTTATTTTATTTAAAGTTTTTTTTTTCATTTTATATACCAATCATTGTTCCCCCTCCCTCCTCACCTCAGCTCCCAAGCCACCTTCCCTCCACCTAACCCCCATCCACTCCTCAGGAAGTGTAAGGCCTCCCATGGGGAGTCAAGGAAGTCTGACATTTCAAGTTGAGAACCAAGCCTTCCCCGTCCCCTGTATTGAGACTGAGCAAGGTATCCACTATAGGGAATGGGCTCCAACAAGCTAGTTCATGCACAAGGGATACATCTAGCGAGGGCAATAAGACAACAAAAGGAGATCAAGAAACTAAAAACTGGAAAATAAGAAGTTAAACTTCCCCTGTTTGCAGATGATATGATAGTTTACATAAGTGTCCCAAAAATTCTACCAGAGAACTTTTACAGCTGATAAACACCTTCAGCAATGTGGCAGGATACAAGATTAACTAAAAAAAAAAAATCAGTAACCCTTCTGTACACAAACAGCTTGACAGAAGAATGTGGATTCTAGATATGAGAATCCAGGGATTCATGGAGTTAAAACTCATTTATGGCCTTTGGTGAGCTATCAGCTATGTAATGATCTAGACTCTGGTCTGTCTAACCTGAGTTACTGTGCTTCCACAGCACAGGTAGCAGGTTGCATTGGGTACGGCTGCTTAGGAGTTTTATGTAAATTCTAAGCATCATGAGCATTCAGAGACATGAAATAGCATGGATGAGTTTTCTGTGATGTTTATTTCAGACATTTTAATGAGATGTTCTATGACGTTATAAGAGCTGTCCATGATTTATTAGACACATATATAATTAATTACGGGAAGAAGTGAGGGAAGGGACTTCACAAGGTCAGTTATCATGGAAACAAATCATTATATCCAGCTCTGCCCATTCTTATATACAAGGTTTATGCACAAATTCTGAATCGAGCATTGCAGAACGAGGGCTTCTGCAGAGAATGCAGAATCCATTCTTAATTAAGTCTGTGATTCAAATGAACTTCCAATACAGATGTGTCAGTACCTAAGAAAAAATTTTTCTGCCAGTACTTTAAACAAAAGATGTTTCTAGTGAACAAGTGAACAAATAAAT
Organism: Cricetulus griseus; assembly: GCF_003668045.3. NCBI lineage: Eukaryota > Metazoa > Chordata > Mammalia > Rodentia > Cricetidae > Cricetulus > Cricetulus griseus. The sequence goes on from NW_023276806.1 coordinate 37,924,631, forward strand.
TTGATGGCAGTGTGCCTCAGTCATTTAGACTAATAGGTTCTGTTGAGCCAACTTTGTACTTCTCTGATATTAAGGAGTATTCTGGCTTGTATTAAAAATTAGTGTGAAGCATTGGCAGACCTCACTGGTTGGAGGGGGAGATGTGGAGAAACAAAAATACATTAATAATAATCCAAAAGTATTTTAAGTATGTGGATTTTTACATTTGTGTGTGTGTGTGTGTGTGTGTGTGTGTGTGTGTGTGTTTGATTCTTAAGGGCTGGCAAGACAGCTCAATGGGTACAAAGGCACTTGCTGCCAAACCCAAGGACTTGAAGTTTTTCTCCTAAACGTATATGGTAGGAGGAGTAAGATGACTCCTAGAGTTGATATTTGGTGATCACAGGAATGCCTTGGTAAGTTTGAAAGCTGACATGCACACACACACACACACACACACACACACACACACACACACACACACACCAGCATGTGGGCAGACTAAATTGAAAAGTATTTTTTAAGTTAGAAAGAATATTTTTAGCAAACGAAAAAGCAAAATTAATTTTGTTCATTTAAATCCATAATTTAATGAATTTTGAAAATAAAATACAGTCAAATACCACCACATAGGGGTAAGAAACATTGAAACTTTCCTGGGGTATTATTCCATGCCTTCTACAGATTGCTTTTGTGCCTCTCACACCACTGCTGCACACTCATCTGCTTCCAGTGAATCCAGTTCCCTTTTTATTTTCCTTAACATCTTAAAGTAATTGTATTTTAATTTTCTTTGATTTATTTATTTTTTATTAGTTCAAATTAGGAAAAAGCTTGTTTCACATGTCAATCCCTTCTCCATCTCTCTCCCCTCACCCTCACCCCTTCTAACCCCACCCACCCACCCCTTACCCCATCCACCCTCCACTCCTCAGGCAGGGTAGGGCCCTCAACGGGGGGGCTCCACAAAGTCTACCACATCATCTTGGGCTGGTCCTAGACCCTTCCCCATGTGTCCAGGCCAAGAGTGCATCCCTTCATGTGGGATGGGCTCTCAAAGTCCCTTCTTACACCAGGGAAAAATACTAATCCATTACCAGTGGCCTCCTAGAGTGCAGAGGCCTCTTCATTGACATCCATGTACAGGGGTCTGGATCAGTCCTGTACTGGCCTCTCAGACAGCATCTGGGGTGGATGTGTTCCCCCTTGTTCAGGCTAGCTGTTTCTGTGGGTTTCTCCAACCTAGTACCAACCCCCTTCACCCCCTTCGCTCTTCATTCCTCCCTCTCTGCAACTAAGTTCCAGAGTTCAGTTCAGTGTGTATCTGTGGATGTCTGCTTCTGCTTCCATCAGCCACTGGATGAGGGCTCTAGGATGGCATAAAAAGTAGTAATTAATCTCATTTTAGGGGAAGAGCGTTTAAGTTATCCTCTCCACCATTGCCTGGATTGTCAGTTCGTGTCATCCTTGTAGATCTCTGGAAGTCTCCCTAGTGCCAAATCTCTCCTCAGACCTATAATGGCTCCCTCTAATATGGTATCTCTCATCCTGCGCTCCTCTATTCTTCCCCCAACTCAATATTTTTGCTCCTCCATTTCTTCCTCTCCTCTCCTCTGGTGATCCTGTCTAGTGTTGTTGAAGTCTCCTATTATAAGTGTGTGAGGTTTATGTGCAATTCCAGCTTTAGTAGTGTTTCTTTTACGAATGTGGGTGCCTTTGTATTTGGGGCATAGATGTTCAGGATTGAGACTTCATCTTGATGGACGTTTCCTGTGATGAGTATGAAATGCCCTTCTTCATCTCTTTTGAATTCTAATTTGTTAGATATTAGGATTGCTACACCAGCTTGTTTCTTGGGTCCATTTGATTGGAAAATCTTTTCCCAACCCTTTACTCTGAGGTAACTCCTGTCTTTGAAGTTGAGGTGTGTTTCTTATATACAGCAGAAGGATGGATTCTGTCTTCATATCCATTCTGTTAGCCTGTATCTTTTTATGGGAAGGTTAAGACTATTGACATTGAGGGATATTAATGTTCATTGATTGTTTGATTTGGATTTATTGTTGGTGGTGTCATTGTGTGTGGATTTCACCTTCCTGTTTCTTTTCATGTTTGGTAGAGTTGGATTATCTATGCCTATATTTTTGTGAGTGTAGTTATCTTCGTGGGGTTGGACTTTTCCTTCTAGAACTTTCTGTAGTGCTGGATTTGTGGATATGTATTGTTTAAATCTGTTTTTGTCATGGAATATCTTGTTTTCTCCATCTATAGTGATTGAAAGTTTTTTTGGGTAGAGTAGTCTGGGTTGGCATCAATGCTCCCTTAGTGTTTGTAGGATATCTATCCAGGACCTTCTGGATTTCGACGTTTCTATTGAGAAGTGGGGTGTGACTCTGATAGGTCTGCCTTTATATGTTACTTGGCCTTTTTCCTTTGCTGCTCTTAATATTTTCTCTTTATTCTGAAGGTTTGGTGTTTTGATTATTATGTGTCGAGGGGACTTCTTTTTATGGTCCAGTCTGTTTGGTGTTCTGTAAGCTTCATGTACTTTCATAGGCATATCCTTCTGTAGGTTGGGGAAGTTTTCTTCTATGATTTCGCTGAATATGTTTTCTGTACCTTTGAGCTGTATTTCTTCACCTTCTTCTATACCTATTATTCTTAGGTTTGGCCATTTCACGGTGTCCCATATTTCCTGGCTATTTTGTGTTAAGGATTTGTTTGACTTGAGATTTTCTTTGGTTGATGATTTTATATCTTCTAGAGAGTCTTCAACAACTGAGATTCTCTCTTCCATCTCTTGTATTCTATTGGTTATACTCACATCTTTAGTTCCTGATCATTTATCGAGCCTTTCTATTTCCAGCATCGCCTCATTCTGTGTTTTCTTTATTGTTTCTATTTCAGCTTTCATGCCTTATCTGTTTCGAGTGCTTTCTTCACTTGTTTGGCTGTTTTTTCTTGGCTTTCTTTAGATTCTTTGTGAGATTTATTTACTTCTTGAATTCTTTGTTTTGTCTTTTCCTCCATCTTGTTTAATTTTTTGCTTGTTTTTTTCCATTTCTTTAAGGGATCTTCTTGTTTCCTCTCTAAGGGACTCTATCATCTTCCTAAGATAATTTTTGAGGTCCATCTCTTCTTCATGCTCTGTGTTGGGTTTTTCAGATCTTGCTGGTGTGGAATCCCTAGATTCTGGTGGTGTCATATTGGTTTTTCGGTTGTTGAGTGTGTTCTTACTGTCTTCTTCCCATCCCTTCCTCCAGTAAGTGCAGGTGGCTCAGCTTCTGGCAGCAGCGGTATCGAAGAGGGTGTTTGGTGGACAAGGGTGGGTGTGTCCAGACTCAGGGTGGACCTTCCCCGACTGGGGAGGTCCACTCTTTTCTGGGTGGGGTCAGGCAGAAGCGAGAAGGTGTTGATGGAGGAGGTTGGGAGGTGGGCAGAGCAGTGCCCAGACTCACCTGAGACTAGGGCACCCACCGCTGCCAGACAAATTCAGTTCTTTTCTAGAATTCTGTTCTCTATGTCAGCTTCTCATGCTTACCATAATGCCTGTGACTTTTACCTATAGTTTTTGTGTAAATGGATGTCCATTGCTCTTGTTTACTGAATGATATTTCACTGTATGGGAAACCCATACTCATCCACCAGGTGATGTCCATTGGGATGTTTCTGGAACATAGCCCTTACGTATAATGTTAGCAAATGATACAAGCATGTGTCTCAAAACTGATGTCTCTTTTCATTTCTCTTCAGAATAATATCTACTAGTTAATTTTTTGGGATAATTTTGATACTTCCCAACAACATTCTTATTTTATTAATTAGGTTATTCACTTATGGTCTTTTGAGACAAGGTGGTGTTGTGAAGTCCATGCTGGCTGAAACTCTTCATCCGCCTCCCTCAGCCTCTCAAGAGCTTCTGTTATAGGAATGTATCAGTGCTTCTGGCTCAGATAGTACCTGTAAACCAATACTTGGCTGAAGATTGCCCCCCTGGGCACTCATATTTGATATCTCTCTCCTGGAAGAATTGTAAACCACCCCTCATGCTCTGTGGACTCTACATCTGCCTGGAATACTGACTTCTATGGCTCTTCTGTCAGCCTTGGGGATTTTCACACCTTTATGCACAGATCCTTGTTCAGTTCAAAGCTGAAGGGTATTCCCAGGCTCTCACAACAGTGTCTCCTTCCTCTCTCATATTCTAACTTTCTGGTTTGAATGGCTCAGTTTCATGAATTTGGATCTCTGTATGATCCACTCACCTAGGCTGCTGTTTTCTGTCTGGAAACTGCCTGCTGGCAGGCAATTGTTGCCAATGTGGGCTCACTTTGCTTATTCCTCAAGATCAGTCTCACTTCCTTTGTCTGTTGCTTCATCCTGCACCACAGAAGTGTAAGTCTGTATGCCAGTTTTTAATTAGCCACAATAATAGCATAGAGCAATGAACTGGAGAATAAAAGTTCCATGCCTATCAAATAAACATATATGGGAATATGAGGGAAAACCCTCTAATTTACTTCTGACTCTAATGATGAACATTGGCTGATTTGTAGATGGAAAAATTTCAAAAGCATTATGGTTAGCAGTGAGACCAGAATGCCACCATTAATTCAAAAAAATGATTCATATGAATATTAGTAACAGTTTATAATGTATACATAACAGCACCATAGCTTTCATAAGCTTTATCTTTCCTTATCCTCATTACAACTTCAGACTCACTGAAATCTTGGATTTTCACATGTGAAAAGTGACGTCTGAAAACAAGTGACTGACCTGGAGTCACAAGCCAGTAGATAGCTGGAACAGTTATGTTAATCAGCTCAATGCATAAATACTTACTAACACTCACCAGCTCTGAGCACAGGGTAGAGGTGAATATATAAAGATTAATAAGTAATTGCTGCAATCTCAAAATCAAGACTATTCACAGAAACATTCAGAATAACATAGGGTGATGACATAGAAGGTAGAAATGTATTCCTGGGGGAAAGCAAATGTTAGGAAGAATTCCCAGGGAATCAACACATAAGATACCTCATGGCATAAGTGTACATGAGATAAGAAAGTTGAAAACTCAGGACCAGTGAGATGACTTGCTGGTTAAGGGTTCTTAGCACCAATACTGATGACTAGAATTTCATCCCTGGGACCACATGGTGAAAAAGAGAGACCAGACTGCTGAAAGTTGTCCTCTGACCTCTACAGTCTCACCCTGGAAATCACACACATGCATACACATGCACACACATGTATGCAAGCACAAATGAAACATATGTTTAATAAAATTTATTGAAAAGAAAAAATGAAATGAAGTTCTAGTCCATGGTGCTGGCCCAGTTTGCTAGTGATGTGTCTAATAATTTTCTCTCTTGATATTAGGAAAAGGAGAGTCTTTCCCGGATCAATGCCTCCCTGAATTGGTCTATCATTATAAAGCTGTGATTCTTTGTCTACCTGTTCCCAGCAAAGAGTAGTATTGATGTGATGTGAACCCCAGTGCTTGAATGACAACTTCACCAAGTACATGGCCCTGGGATCTTCCCCCACAGAAATAATCCTTATTTTTGTCAAGTTCTTATGCACGTTTAGAAATTTTTATAGTCCAATTTTATAGATATTCTTAATTTCTCATTTGATTGTATATATATATATACATATATATACATATATTCCATATATATATAGAAGCATTATGAATGCATATGAGAGTGTGTGTGTCTGAGAAATTAAGAGTCAACACAGAAATTCCACACAATGCAAAGGGAAATTTACTATGAAAAGTGTGTTACATCCATTGTACTCTTGAGTACTGCTATTGTTGTCATAGACAATTACTGAACAATATTAGTACAGTCTGTTCTTGAGAGAATAAACATTAAATGTTCTCCTAAAGTCTTGTCCAATTATCGATTAATAGATTTAAATCAAGGACAGCATCCCTTGCAACACACATGCACACATTAAAGTTCTTTCAGAGGTTAAGGAGAAAAATGACACATATAACAACCAAAAGACAGGTTGCCTTCAAAAAGTGATTCATGACATTGGAGAGTATGTAATTGATGTGTGCAGTTGTCTGGATGGTAAAATAACAACCCCATCCATTAGAGATGAGAGCTCTAACAACTCAGGCAGGGAGTTGGTGTGTGCTTTATAGGTCATCTGGGTTCCATTTGGAGCTACAGGTTGCTATTCCTTCTCCATACTTGAAAGCATTTAATGGATTATTATAAAAGGAGAAAGATGGTATGCAATAATGTTTTAAATTGAGGCTCTGCGTGTGTATCACCACTGTGTGACTCCTAAATGAGAGCTTCATTTTTAAAATTCTCATCTGGCATGCCTGAAAGTTTCCCAGCTCCTGAAGAAATCAAAACAATGAATTCAACAGCAGGGAAGAAGGTGAAGATACTGGGGAGGAGTGGGCTTTATTCCCCCTCCCCTATTTCAGCATACATGACTATAAATTGTGAAAGCCTATCAGAAATGAAATGGCAGATACAGCTAAACTTCACAAGTGGTAAGTGAGTGATTGAGCCATGCTTTTAAAAGACACATTGATTCAGAAAATGGGGTATTAAAAAAAAACAAAGCTTTTAAAAGACATCAGAAAACAAGCCAGGAGGGGGAGAGGGCTGGGTAGTGATTGTGGGTGAAAATCAAATCAAATTTGATTTTCCAAGTCATCTGGAAATCCTGTCTGCTTTCTGAAATTGAACTGAGCTACAGGGTGGCAATTCCTTTCTGCATTGTTAGCCATGAGCATCAAAGTTTATTTTGGCTTTTAATGAGTAGTATTTGAGAAATGTAATGGAAGATAATTTTACTGAATTTCCCTAAGGAAAAGCCTTAGTTCCCTTATGTAGCCAGCCCTAGATACACCAGCAAAATGTGAAAAGCACATATACCCATGCAGGAAAGTTTTGAGCTAAAACAGAAATGCACTGGTAAATATGGTGGATCAAGTATAAGTAAGTCTATTAAAATACTTCGTCTCAGTGATGCATGTGTCCAAATGATGATCTTCACAGGTTAATATCCAATGAACAGTTTAGGCATCCTGGGTTTTAGAAATGCATGGTGGGGAGATTTGGATGAATATGTCCTATAATTAATAATTTATTTAGGTTACATCTCAACCAAGTTTTGCCCAACATATCACCTGTTAAATTGTGGTGCTGGATTTAGCAATCGTGGATTAATGGCTTTGTGCTTACAGTAAAAACACAGGCAAGTTCTAAATCTTCTTGGTAAGTATGTCCCTTTGCTAGGTAGACTCTTTAGGGTATATTGCACTCTGTTGAAATGTGTCTAATTTCTTTTTATGGAAAACTACTTACCTACAGTACAAGTTCATTACCCTTTATTGACATGTGCCCCAGATGGTAGAATCTAGTAGTTTTTTTTCTTTGTTAAACATATTACAAAATGTCATGTGTTATATAACTTCTTCAGCAGTTTCAGAGGTAGAACTTGTTATTACATGTATTAATACCACCGAGAAAAATATATGAATATTCACACTAAGTGGGTAAAAGTTTATAACTAAAAGTCAATAAGTAGCCTCTCTGAATTAAGGATTAATTTCTTTTTAAAAAATATTTGTCAACTATTCCTGAACATGAGGCCTGCCCTGGAGTGGTTGGTATACCCAGTGTCAATCTATTGTAGAAAACCCATTTTCCCTCTCCCAACAGGCATAACTGTGAGGTCAGGTTTTATTGTCAAAAGAATGGAGGTGAATTTACCTAAAATCTCCCCTTTAAAGCCCTGAAAGATTCAGGGTTGATTTCATTAAATACAGAAATGCCTACATATATGTACATATACAAAATTTTCCAATTAATGCATAATAGAATTTCTAGTACTTAAATGAACTCAGTTCTCTCCAATTCAAGATTCAAAAATGAATGATATCGAGGATGAAGCCCCGTGTCCTTGAAATACAGTGTATTATATTGATAACAATGCCTTTAAAATTTTACCACTTTTTATTAGTATGTGTCTATGTGTTTGTTTGTGCCTGTGTGCGCGCACACACACAGGCACATACATAAGAGACATAGGGCAACTTGTCTAAAGCTTCTCTCGTTCTCTCATGTAGATCCTACAGATTGAGTTCATGTCAGTTTTGGTACTATGCACCTTTACCTGCTAAGCCACCTCACCAGCCTAGGTTGGCATCTTTCTTATGTTAGTAGATTTCTTAGTTCATGTCTTTAGAATTAGTTTGAAAGGAATCGGTGTATGAAGGGAACAGACTTATTCTCCAAGGTGGCATCTGATTGTCTCATTATTTGCTTTCTCTAGCTTTCTTTTTTTTTGCAGATTTTTTTTATTTAATTAGAAACAGGATTGTTTTACATGTTAACCCCAGTTCCCTCTCCCTCCCCTCCTCCCCTACCATCCCCCCAACTAAAACCCTACCTATTACATATCCTTTCTGCTCCCCCTGGAGGGTGAGGCCTTCCATAGGGTGTCATCCAATCTATTGTATCCTTTGGGATAGGGCCTAGGCCCATCCCCGTGTTTCTTGGCTTAGGGAGTATCCCTCTATGTGGAATGGGCTCTCAAAGTCCACACCTATGCTAGGGATAAGTACTGAACTACTACAGGAGGTCCTGTAGATTTCCAAAGTTTCCTCACTGAAACCCATGTTCCTGGGTTCTGGATCAGTCCTATGCTGGTTTCCCAATAGCTCCCCATTGTTCAGGTCAGCTGTTTCTGTGTGTTTCACCAGCCTGGTCTGGACCCCTTTGCTCATCAATCCTCCTTCTCTGCAACTGGATTCCAGTTCAGTTCAGTGATTAGTTGTGGGTATCTGCTTTACTCCACCAGCTGCTGGATGAGGGCTATCGGGTGGTGTTACGATAAATCTTTCTGCCAAAAGCCGCAGAGCCCCACTGCCACATGTGCACTTTATGCCAGCCGCCCGCCTGAGTTAGGGCCCAGATGAATACACAGAAACTTGTATTAGGTTCAGAGCTGCTTGGCCAATGACTAGGATTCTCATCTGTTAGCTCAGCCTTAATTATCATAAATCTATATATTTTATAAGACTTATCTTATTGGACGCCTTATTGGCATCCCTCCTTGCCGGTGGATCACATCCTGCTGCTGGAGGAGGAGCAAGGGGGAAAAGGGACCCTTCCTGTTTCTTCTTCACTTAAATATGGGTCTCCTTACTATGTCACTTTCTGCCTGGATCACCACTTCTCTACTACATTTCCCAGAATCCTCTTTGACTCCTAGTCCTGTCTAACTTGCTGTCTCATTGGCCAAACAGTATTTTATTTAACAATCCATAAGATAAACATACACAGTACATTCCCCATCAGGGTGGCATATAAGTCAGTCATCAATCTCATTATCAGGGGAGGGCATTTAAGGTAGCCTCTCCTGTAATGATTCTATTTCCATCCAATACCAGTGTAAAGTACTCTAACATAAATCCCTATGACTAGCATCCTCCCCACCACTGTAATACATTTAAATACATGCACAGAGAAAGTGGAAAGATGTGTCTCTTCTCAGGGTACTCATGGGATTGTATTGGTACCTTCTCATGGTCCAGTGGTTATGTGCACCAGGTGCTGGTTGAAAGAAAACTGAATTTTATGTAATTCTCAATATCCTTGTGTCCAGCCTAGAGATAGACTGAGCTGCAGGAAACCTTGCATATGTTTCCTCCTGCAGTACCAAATGGATCAGAAACACAACAGAATTTTCCTTTTAAGTTTGGTTCTGGTTCCTTGGATTTAAAGCCTGATTTGTTCCTCTGATTCTCACAGTCAACTTTAATGTAGAAGCCTGGATTTGTGGAGTTGTGGCAGGTGAAGGAGCAGAAAGAACTGATTTCCAGAGCATTCTCTGGGTGGCGGCAGGGGCGGGGGGGGGTGTCTTTTGGCGCAGGAGTCTCTGCCTCATGCACTCAGAATAGCTGCCATTCTAAACATCTGCTTCATTGATGACACAGATGGTATCAAAGATCAAGGGGACAGTATCTACTTCTTTAAGCAGTCTGCCTTTTAATTTCTGATGTCCTGGACTGCAGAACAATGGATGGAATGACAGGAATAATTAAGAGATACAGAACAATTAAAATACTGTGTAACTCTGTCCACACTAGTCAGCCACCTGTGACTCATTTCTTGACTGTTTCTCAGAATCGCTAGTCATATTCACTGTTAACATTTACTGTGTCTGGATGCTGCAAATGATCCAGTTTCTGCATTCTTTTCTTAATAAGGTTTTAGCTATTCAGTAATTTTTTATGAATTAATGTTGAGTAAAATTCTTGAGACTAAAAGTGATACATACAAGTAGACATTTTACACTGGTTTTACTGATTTTGTAATATATGTGCGCATACATATATGTATATATGTGTACATATATATATGCGAGAGAGAGAGAATGAAAGAAACGCCAAATTATCACTAATTACCTTTTGCCAGAAGAGTGGTGTTTTCTGACATGATACTTTAGTGCCAAAATCTTGGAGTTGCACATATTTGGAAATAGAAGATGTCATCATCATTACAGGAGTTAATATGTTTATGCATGTATGTATATATGTGTGTATGTATGTGTGTGCATTATTGCTTATTACCAACAATGAAATGGACTGTTAGAAAACTCGTAGGTAAGCAGTCAGGCATGATAGCATATGCTTCCTATCCTAGCACTTGAGAGTCTTAAGCTTGATGTTTACAGCTAGTCTGAGGCCAGCCACACTACATAGTGAGTTCAAGGCCAGCTACCCTACATAGTAATTTTAAGGCAAGCTTTGGTCACATAGTGAGGCACTTTCTCAAATCAAACATCTACAAAACAGTAACAAAAACCCTTGTAACCGTTGAAAATTATGTTCATGTAATTGCAGCTGTCTTCCCTGTCAAAGCACATTCACCGGGATTCTTTTATGCCTCTTATGTGCCCAGCACCAGAATCAGATTTGGCTATAAATTTAGCAAAAAAAAATATTGATTTTTTTCCTTCAAAGATAATACTAAAAATTTGACCCAGCATGTTTCGCATATAAGAAGTACTTAATTATTTCAAGACATAGTGTTGCGATCAACTCTAGAGCTCAGATTTATTATGGCTCCAGGGAATTACCTCAAGTAATTTCTTTGCCTGCATATTTTCAGACCAGCACAATGGAAGTAGGCCATCTAAGCTCCCAGTGTGGGGACCATTGACTATGGACTGGCTAGATGAGACAGGCTCAATAGTTCTGTGTTATTCAGGGTATGTCCACCTGTTTTTGAGATGTGACATTCCTCTTTTCTTGAAGATGCCTGAATTCTGGACCAGACTCCCTCAAGTCAGTCATCTGTCATCATTATACAATGCTTAACAAATACACACTGATTTCCTGCCGACCAGAGCTATAGTTAGACCTCAAAGTATACTAGCATAGTGCTCACAAACATCATTGCATAGAATAACTCAGCTCTACTGTAAGGATGCTCTTCTGCTCTACCTAGGCACAGACTAGGACTCGGAACTTCAATTCTGAATCACTGGGTCTGCATCCATCTAAGCACCTGCCAGTTAGTAGCCACTGCTAGTTATTCTCCTGTTGTTTATCCCTGGATTAGATTCTTTGGAGCTGTTACCCATGCTAAAAGTAATCTTTTGTTTTGTCTTCTCAAAATCCTTGTCACATTTTGTCTAAATTTGTCCATGGACATATGTAAATATAACAAATGCAGATAGCATTCCTATAAATGGAAATTGAGAAAGTTTTTGGGTCAGAAGAAAGAAATCACTTTTTTTTTCCTCAAAAGTTGTTGAGATACCCTATGGTGTCATGGTACATCCAGGTCTAATAGTTTTGTGAGGTTTTTTTTTTTTTAATGAAAGAATATTCACGTTACACTAGGGGTTTCTAAAATACTAATAGCAGTTTAGGAAGTAGACAATCACAGTCTATGCTGACCAAAAAGAGTTACTATATTGGTTTTGTGCTCCTTTGGGGACCTGCACTCCACTTCCCCATTTTTTTATTTTTGACTTGGGGGTGGGCAATAATCTTGTTTGTGATTTAATAAAAATTGCCCTCAATTCGAAGCTTGGAGGATGTAATCATGCATCTCACCTGAATCACTCATTAGTTTTTAACCTGAGAGCCTCAGGACCTGTAATTCTCGAGGTGAAAGAGTTGTTGCTTTCTGCACACACTTTGCCTTCCACCCTGAGCCAGAGAGCTTGGAGTTTTATCAACTTACTCTGATTGTAAGGGTGAGTTTCCTATAAGATGTATTGCAAGAATTATTCTTCTGGCTTGGATATGTCCTGATCCCTCGTCCTTTTCCTCCTCCCCTAGTCTGCCTTCTCTTTCCTACCCCTCCCACAAGAATCCTCACTATATTGCTATATTTGAAGAGATATAGAAAGGCAGATAAAAACAAAAGCTCCTGTAAATTCAGCAATAGATGATTCTCTGTCCCACACTCGGTAGTTTCAACAGATGGAAACCAGTATCTTTATGGACACTTCATTCTTTTTATCATGAGGAGAGATTTGCACTGAGATGCGAAAATACCTGTGAGCTTTTGCAAGCCTTGCCAGACAGATGAAGCAAAACCCCCACTAGAAAGCCTCCTTTCCGGGTGGAAACCAAAGGTTTGTTTTAAATAAATCCAAGGGGAATTTCAAAGGGTATCGGTGATAGGTCTATTACTTAATGACATTTTCCTTCCTGATTTTTCAACACTGATGCCAAAATGGAAAGGTTCTTCACCAGAAAGTATTCTATGATTGCTATTTCCAGACATAACAATGAACTGAGAATGGAGAGGGAGAGAAGCTGGGGGGAAGGGAGGGAAACGAATGCAGGGTTTTCTACAGCAGCCATGTTGCAGCCAGAACTAAATCCCAGGGGCTCACATTCTGTGTTCTATTTCACTAATAGTACTTGCTTATGGGTACCCTGTTTGTGACTGCCTGTCTTCATTGTGTCTTTGTTCTCCACAAAATGGAGCACCTCCTAGGAGCAAGATCACTATCTAACTGCAATGAATAATGCTATTTTATGATTAGGTTCAATTGTTTTCCAGGGAACTGAAAAAGTCTGGTCTCCCATTGTGTTTTCCTAAGCTCATATGTCTTAAGTAAACTAGTTTCTTTCTCATGCAGACTTAACCATGCTCAAAGCACTTTCCTGTAATTCTTATGCAATACTCAAAACAATTTGTTGAAGTCCTTATTAACATCTCTATTACAGGTTAGAGGGAACTAAGGTTCAAGAAGCTCAATGATTTGTCTGAGATTAGGGAGTGAAATTATGATGCAATTGAAATCATAAATAAGTCTGCTGATAACCAATCACAAAGTCTGGATTCCACGGCACAAGCAAAAAGTCACATGGGGTAAATGGGAGGGGAAAACTATCAGTGTAGATATTTTACCAGCACAGGGATAATAAACAAAGGCATTGATATAATGGCAGGCCCATTTCCCAATTTCATAGATGTTTTTCTGAAAATATGTTTGAAAGCTGATGATCCCAAATTGCAAAAGAGACATTTTTATAGTAAATCAGTGTGCTGTTCCTGGAGACACATATCATGCATGGTGTACAAAGATGCAAATATGAAATGCCTCTTTGTGTTTTAAGCAGCTAAACAGATAAAAACCTTTCGTGATTTCTGGAGTAAGAACTTCTGGTGGTACTCCTACTGAACAGTGAAAATCCAGACAGAGGATACTGGAAAACTTGGAGGTTGGCTTCATTTTTCCAGCTTTTTTCTGCAGTGGACTTGCTTTACTGAGGTACCTGGAAACTTAACAGACATTTAAAGCCTCATATGTGTCCCCTTACATATTCATGTGTTTTTATCTGTTACCTGTTGTCTTCAGACAAACCCAAGGGTAATAATGACTTACAGAAACTTGGAACAGTCCAGTGGCAACTGCTAGGACTGTGCTCATGGGGCATAGCTATCCACCAACCTTGAGAAGTGAGGTACTTATAATCCCAGCTGTGCAACATGGACAACTGATTGCCAACACTGCTTCTATGATTGCCTTAAGAGGACAAGCCAGAAAGCACAACTAACCTACAGACACATGTTAGCATGATCAACCCCTTTACAAGAATCTAACATAACTGAGGAATGAAGGGTTAAAATGTCCCTTCATTTATTGCTACTGAGCTTAGGCCCAGCCTTCTGTTTGCTGTTGACAAAGGCTCTGCCTAGAAAGGTTTTCTCCAGATTTCCTCTTCTATAATTCTATAAAATTGATCTAACCCCTTTCAAGATCTTACTTGATTAGCTAAACTTACCTGACTACCACATTTTTCAAAGATTTATTTATTAATTATTTTATGCATATGAGTGTTTTACTTGCACACACACATACTCATAAAAGCCAGAAGAAAGCATAGGATCCCCTGGAAGTGAATGAAGCTACAGGTGGTTTTGAGTTGCCATATGGGTGCTTGGAAGGTATCTCTGGTCCTCTACAAGAACAGCAAGTGCTTTTGATTCCCGAGTCATCTCTCCAGCTCTCTGACCCCCATATTTAAATTATACATTCATTTTCAACCTGAAGTATACACTAAATCACTATGTATGCATAGTTTTTCAAAGTTTTTCTTAATGTATATGAATCTAATTTTCAAGAGGAGTTGTACCTTATTCATCATTGCTGTATTCTAAATATCAAAAGTGCTTGATAAATATTTTATTGAGGGAATGAACCAATGAGTGAGGTAATGGATTTGATAATTATACAAATATCAAAATACTTAAAATACCAACGCTGTCTGTGTGTAATACACAATAATAGCAAATATATATATATATATATATATATATATATTATATATATATTAGTCCTAAAGAGATAGGCGCCTGATAGGTTTTTTTCATCCTAACATTAAAAATTGAATTAAGTTTAACACTATAATATATTTGGAAAATAAGAGTAAAAATATTGGATTTAAAGCACATTGATAATGCAATACATAGAACATGAATTGAAATTGAAGATGGTCTTTGATTCAAATGTGTACTATATACTATTATTCCTACCTCAGCATGCCTTCTTTTGTAACATCTCGTTATTTCATTTTCTATCCTTCCTTTTAATTATTTCGGTTCAAAAACCAAATTTTATTTGGTTTTATATTTGCTTACAGATATATGTAATAACTGGTAATGTTGATCAATTACCACACACTATCAACACATGATGAACACTGGTGTGTGTGTGTGTGTGTGTGTGTGTGTGTGTGTGTGTGTGTGTGTCTGAGACAGCAAAAGGAAGAAACCTTGGTGTTATAGTCACACTCTCAGTAAGATATCACACCACAAAGTCAAGTC
The DNA here is from genome assembly GCF_003668045.3 of Cricetulus griseus. NCBI lineage: Eukaryota > Metazoa > Chordata > Mammalia > Rodentia > Cricetidae > Cricetulus > Cricetulus griseus. The sequence continues at coordinate 37,939,954 of NW_023276806.1, forward strand.
CCAGTTGCCTATACTGGGAGTATAGTCAGCTTTGTATTGGACATTCATTGAAAGCATTTCAACTCTGACATTTGTGGATACAAGGCAAGGTTACATATGGATTATATATTAAATATTCAAATATTTAAAGGTCAAAAACAGTGCAGCAATTTGAGTAAATTATGCCTTCTACTCTGGCCAAAACACATTCAAAATGACATTTTTAAAAGAAGTTACATTATGTTGGGACACATACAAACATAATTGAGAGTAGTATCAATCATACAGATATTTTAGTACACACACACTGAAATGACTGCCACATCAGAGCAGATTAGCATAGCACCACCTGGAAGAGTAACCTCTTTGTGTGTGTGGTAATAACACATAAAATCTAATCTGTTAGCAAATTTTCAATATGCATTGCAACTATTGTGAATTATAGATCTCCACATATCCTACATTGAATGTTTAGAAGTACTCATCTTCATAACTGTAAATATGTACCCTTTGACATACAAAGAACAGCCCAAGTAAATTAAGCCAGTGATTCCCAAAGCTACTTTAACTTTGGATGATCTTGGGAATTTCAAATGTGTAATGCAGAAGAGCTAGGAGTCTGGGATTTAAAAGAATTCGAAGATTATTTTGATAGATTGCTGCTGATTCAGTAGTGGAAAGCAACATCTATGCTGACACCATGTGTCCAGGGTCTCTCAATAACAGTCTCTTCAGAAAAACACAGTGTGCAACAAGGAATAGGTATTCACAAAAGTTAGCTGATTTCATGTATCCAAAGTGCTGCATGAATCTGATGAGATGTGAAATTATGGATTATTTATGCTTCACCTTTTCCCCAGTGATTGATGAAAATTAGCTGCAGAGGCTTGTTTGCAGTTCTGGCTTAGTAAGTTTCTACTTTTGTAAGCCTGGGATAGAGGTGGAAAATCAGCACTCGGAACATTTTTATATATGGTCCCCTCACTACTTCTGAATATTAGCAACTCTTTCTTTGGTGTTTTGGGCATACATAAATTCATACTTCCATTTCATTTTTGCATACTCATTAAAGTATTTTATTATAATCTCATAGGTAGCTATTGTCCAAGATTTTGATGATGCTGATAATAGAAAATAGAAATTGCATTGTGGATAATCTCAAACTTTACTAGTAATTCCTTCTGCTCTTGCACAGGTCACCCTAATGCTTTTCTGTCAAATATTCATCTCACTGTCATGTTTATTTTTAAGGAATCATATTATTCGTAGTTTAATTGATTTTTAGTAAATAGGACAGAGTTGGTTAGTTTTGGTTAACTTGATACACACTAGAGTTACCCAAGAAGAGAGAATCTCAGCTGAGAAATTGCCACTAGTAGATTGGCCTGTGGGCATGTCTATAGGGCATTTTCTTGATTAATGTGGGAAGGCCCAGTGCACTGTGGGTGGTGCCATTCTTGGGCAGAGGTCTTGGGCTGTATCAGAAAGGTAGCTGAAAAGAGAAAGGTGTTCCAGTGTCCAACAGCTTTATATTAGAATGTACTTTTGAGCAGCTGTAGAGTTATACCAGGTGTTTATGCCTTTAATCCCATCACTCAGGAACCAGACGCAGGTGGACTTCTGAATTCAAGACCAGCCTCATCTACAGGATGACATCCAGGATTCTCTGGGCTATACAGAGAAACTGTCTCAAAACAAAACAAAGCAAATAAAGAAAACCAATAAATAAATAAATACATAAATAAATCTCAGTCACTAAAATTGACCATGAAAACTGTATAAATGTATGTAAGTGGAGAGATGGTACTTTGTGCTTGGTTTGCTTTCTACTGCTGTAACAAGACTCAGAAAGGAACTAGGGGGAGGCAGGGGTTAATTTCTCTTGCAGGTTACAACTCATCATCAAGGGAAGCCAGGGAAGGACCTGAGGGAGAGAACAGGGATAAAGCTCTCTTCAGGTTATTGAGCTCTTAAAAATGTCCTCTTTTGTTTACCTGGTACATTGATGCAATAAAATACCCAACAAAAGCAACTTAGGGAAGGGGGGCTTACAACCTCAGAGGACATAGGGCATCAGAGCGGGAGAGAATGACAGCAGGAACAGGAGATGATGTTTATGTTGCCTTCACAGACCAGAAGTAAAGAGTAGAGAAAATTGTGCAAAGCCGGTTTTCTCCTTCATATTCAGTCTGAGTACCCATTCCACAGAATGGTACTGTCCACATTTAGGGTGGGTCTTCCCACTTCAAGCCCTCACATACATGCCAGATGGTATTTTCTTCAGTGTTTTTAGACACTGTCAAGTTGATGGAATTAATCATTACATCTGGTCACCCAGTCAAGTCTCTTAGGCATCTACTTCCCCTTGGATATCAAGAACCATTGAAACTTTGCAGATGTGTGATTGAAATTTCTTTGGGTGTCATTTTCCACTAATTTAATAGCTAAAATGAGCTTTCTGGGGAAAGTTAATAGGCAAAAGTTCACAGATAAGTCAATGGAAAGTATGTTTAAGACTCACTTTAGGGCGACAAAACTGTTACCCTTCTGATTAAAACCAAATGGCACTGAGATAATTTAACCACTGATGACATGTCTATTTGTCCTGATATGTCAAGGACTGTCAGAATATTCCTAACTCTTGGGTAGTGGGCACGATGCTTCTTGTTCCTATTGTGTGATTTGGCCAGACAAATTTGACAGTATCCATGTGTCAGGAGTAATCCAATCCAACACCCAGATTCTAAGATTAAATGCCAAGACAAGAAAGTTGACTCAAAGCTAGACGATATTTTGTCACAGTAGATATTAACAGGAAGTGTCACCCAAACGATCTAGTATTCTTGTTCCATTATTTACTGCTCATTCTGACTCATGTACAGCAATTAACCCTACTGAGCCTTAATTAACATAGGAACAGTAAAACTTAACTTGATATGGCATATGGTAATAGTGCATTGGATTATGCACTTGAAATGTTAAAAAACAATGCCATTGTTGCACTTTTATTCAATGAACATATATTATCTCCAGCCAATTTCAGAATACATTCCAAATTTTAATATCACTTATGTACTTATTAGTGGCATCAATCAGACTTTGTCACTGTGAACAGATACCTGAAATGCCCATTTACAGCAGAGTGAATATATTTTGGCTCACAGTTTCCAGGTTTTATTCCATGGTTGGTTGATGCTTTGTTTTCTGGGCTGTGGTGAGGCAGATCAACTTGACAGAAGATCATGAAGGAAGCCAAGAATTAGGACTAGAAGGGAAAAGTGATGCAGCCTTCAAGATCAAGTTCCAAGTGATCTCTTCTTGAAATCATGCTCACAATTCTACCACTTGGAAACAGTCTGTGTGGACTTTGAATCTACTGATGAAGGTGGAGTGCTCAGGGTCCAATGCACCAGCTTCAGGTTCCACCTCACCCTGCATGCATCAGGGATCAAACCTTTGATTCCATGAGCATTTCGAGAGCCCACTCTATATGCAGTCAAGATGCAGATTAGAGAGATTAGAGTGTGTACTAAAACTTTTATGAAATTTCCTCTATTTCTTTCCTGCATGGAAGTGCTGTGTGGCCTTGTTCCAAGAAGCATAGTAGTTTATCAATAGATCTATGGTTAAATTAAAGATGGGCAAACAGGAAGTTTTTGCCATTAATCACCTAGAAGTAATCTACCACATTTGATTTATCATGAGTAAAATGAATTGTGTGACATATGATTTCAACCCTGAATCAACTTTCTATTTTCTGAACATTCCTTTCAAACATGTGTCAGAGAGTCTTGGGATGAAATAAGAGTCATGCACACTGTATTTAAACAGTTTTAAATATGTTAGCTTTCATACTTATTCTGACATAAGGTAGACTGAGATCTTATAAAATAATAGAGGTTGGTGGTAGGAATGAAAGATTCTAAGTAGGATATTTACATTAAGAGTTTGTAGCTTCTGCCCTTAGGAAGCGGGAGATGTGCTTTAATCAGCTATGTGCCTTGTCTTTGGAGCCACAGTTTCAGCTTCTGCTGCCTTCTACATTTGACATTTCCATGGCTTATTCATCTTGGTGGTTCTGCTGACTCAGTGCCCCCCTCAGCAGTCCTTGCTGTCAGTCATTGACATGTCTGAAGAAGAGCTGACTGGGTAGAAGGTAAAAAAAAAAATGCTTCTTTTCGATGGTTAGATCTCACCACATGGGGTGGGGGTGGGAGTCAATTCCAATATGTGCAAAGCACAAGCTGGAAACCAGTGACTTCAAGGATGGCATGGGAACAGGAAATTAAAAGAAAGAGTATTAAGAAATGAAACATGGCTTTAAAAAGGGGAGGACTTAAAAATACTTAAAGACAGGGGAAACCAGGAAAAAAAATCCATATACACAATGTGCAAAGTAGAATGGGGGTGGGGATCTTTGGGGATTTCAAGACTTGTAATTGCACTTACAAGTCCTTTTCTTTGCAGCACAGAAATAAAGCAGAAAGAATACTTTGTTAAATCAAAAGAGCACCAAAAGGTGATAACCTCCTGATCAATAGAAAAATAGTTTTCCATAAAACAGGTTTTCTATTGACTTGGACTGGTGACATCATTCTCATTAATGTGGAAGCAGAAAGCACTCTCTGTGAAGCAGCCTGCACTCCCAGTAGCTTCTGGTTCACGGTTGGACACTCTTACCCCATGAGGAAGAATGAAGCCATGAAATATCTCATTCTCATTTCCCACCAAAAGTTGCAGAGGAAAACAGCTGTGCAACGAAGTCTCTGCATCATGTTAGACTATGAACTAATAATTACAGAATAAATTAATTGTTTCCAATTTGCCCTCAGTTAATTCCCATTCAGGTGTCCGTATTAATCTGGGCATTTTTCAGCTTTCAACTTAGAAAAGTGTGAATGATTTTATAACAATTCACTGAATGATATGTCTGCGCTCAGGGTAAAAAACAGATTTTCACATACAAAATCTGTTCGTGTTTGGTTACGTCTGTCAGCAACTGTTACTACATAATAGAGAGGAAAACTATAACAATTGATAATATGGACATTCGTTAAAATAAAAATAATGATTTTTAAAAGAAAAACACTGAAATTCTGTACACTTGACATTTACCTACTCAAACATAATGAATATTAATGTAAAGATTTCTCTGCAATGTTATTCCTCTGGTGGAGCTGAGAGCAAAAGCAACCAAAAGAAATACAATCTTAAAGTTTGGTGTCTGCAGGCTCAAATACTGCATTATTTGCTTTCAAAAGGCAATTAAGAATTTATTGTACATTCCTTTTAAACCTGAGAAGTTCCCTGCTATGAGACGACTTTAAAGAGAGCATTCTCTATGGAGTGTGTCCTCAAATGTTACCAAATCTGTTGTATGCAGCCAGTGTATACACTTGGGAACACGTGTGCATTTATACATTTAACAATGGAGTTTATTGACTGGACACCTTTGTTACTTGTAAGCTCTTGGAGAAGTTATCTGACATAACTTCAGATCCTAACTGAATAGCTCGATGTAATGTTTGGTGAAACCCACAGGGACAATGTGACACCTTCTGCACATGCCATCATCCAAGTTGTCATTTTAATCCCTGTGCAGTGCTACTAAATATTCTGCTGTGGTAAATAGCTCACAATTTTTTGGTCACATGCTTATTTATAAAGTTTTATTTGAATCTTCTGGTTAACAGTGATTGTTTTTCACAGTGACTCGAATCTGGACCATTGAATAAAGCTTTCTTAGGAACTTAAGTGGAATGGCCCTATTAGGACCAGATGGCTGCCACTCCAGAAAGTTCAGTTTGTCGATTTATGCACAGTTGACTTTAGTCTAAATTGTAGGTCTCCTGATATACATGACTGACCTTGGTCCTCACAATGGATTGTATGACCACAAACTATAAAAAATGTGAAATTTGTTTTGGTTATACTTGTCATGAACAAGGATATCGAAGTGTTGTAAATCTGGAGTCTTTAAATACCTATAACTACTTAAAGGAAAATCTTTTTCTTGTCTGTGACAGAAGGTAGTTTTCTTTTAATGTATGGGTTCTGGTGTGTTAGGGGAAGCAAAGTCAGCTAATAGGGCTTGATGAATCATTAAAATAACCAAGTTTCCTTTAAGAGAATTTCAATTCTTTGCTGGACCTTATGTCTAGTTATTGTATTTTTTTTTCTTTTGGTTTGCCCTGCTAGTAAAGCCTGGTGTAAGGAGCTAAAATCTTTTGAAGTATTGGACCAAGTCTAGGGATCCAGGCCTCTCCCCAAAGCACAAATACTATTGAAGTAGGACTTGAGGTTCTGTGACAATGACAAGGCATTCTAGGCCTTTTTACTTTAACACATCCCCTTTCTTCACTCTAATCCCCACTGCTTTTGTATTTGCTTACCAACATTGCCTTCACCACTGAACACCCTGCTTCAGAAACTTGGATTTCAATCCTCAGGATAGAGATAGTGCTCTGTCTGGTCTTCCCCTCTCACACTGCCAAGACTGCCATTATTTATTTACAGATGTGCTCCCTGTGTGTGGACTGAGAACTCCTTGAGGACAGCACCAGTGCATTTATTCCAGAGTCTCACCTGGAACAGAACAGGCACTCCAATATGTGTGTGCCCATTGAGCAAAATCACTCAGTGCCTAAAAGACAAAATTGACTCCTCCTCCTCTCTCTCTCCTACAAAAACGAGGATCTGTTGCATGCTATTACCTTGCAAGATAATTTCAAATTAAATATATTATATACATGTATAATACATACACACATGCATACCTACATAGGATCTGTCAGAAGCCCTTGACACCTAGAAATATGGTAAATTCATTCTTCTTTTGGAGATTACCTGCCAAGATTTGGTTCAGAAATGTTTCTTCTTGTGATTCAGAAATATGTCAGGACTGTTGAAAATAGGGAATGAGAGCATTCTCAACAATTGTTGTGACTTCAGTTTCCTGGTATTTGTCTGGCTGATAGTGTTTATGTTGTACTGACCCGTGCTCCCATCCTGTCTTACCTTTGCATAAGTTGATAAGAGAGGCCAGGTTCTCTGTTTGCCATTGTAAGGAACTTCCAATGCTGCATTGGAACCACCTGTCTGATCCATCCCAACCAGTGCCAGTCATTTCCCTCATTAGGGTAGCCACTTTTCAGAACACCTACAGCATTGCAGAGAGCCCTAATATGTGAGAAATGAACATTTTCATAGCCCATTTGCTTCATGAAAGTCTGTCAGTCTCAAGACCCTAACAATGTTTAGAGCAGGAGTGTCTCTTGATGTCTACCCAACAACCTCCCACTAGATAACTGTGCCTTTCAGAGCAAAATACCTGGGAAATACCACACATCAAACACACATAGTATTTCCCCTCTCTCTCTCTCTCTCTCTCTCTCTCTCTCTCTCTCTCTCTCTCTCTCTCTCCTCTCTCTCTCTCATCACTGTCTTTGTTTCTGTTTGTGGTGAGCAGGCTTAGAAGGTTGGTTCAAGGTACTGAAGCAAAGTGTAACAAGTCATGTCTGTCACACAGGTTCACACACTTTGATCAGGTTCTCATGGTTTCAGTCATGGGGTTGCATGCCACACATTGCAATTTCCAACTGCAGGGGTTCCTTTATTTTCGAATGGTTATCCTAGAATAAGTGACCATTTTTGTTCTTGGATTTATTAACTTCATCAAATAACATGGATTGACCTAAAAGCCCTAACATTCAGGTTTCTGAGATTATAATAAATAAGCAGATAATCATTCTTTACCAATTGTTTTGCTTTCAAGGAAACATATTTTGAATAATTGACTGCTTGAAGTATATTTTTCCTGAAGAAAGTTTTCTTTCTTAAATTAGTCTTAATTTAAAGACTATTACTTGATGTTCAATTGGTTGAATTTGATTCAAATATCTCCTGTACTAACTGAGTATATACATCATGCTTGTGTGTATGTGGCATGTGATATTTTATTAATTAGTGGAAACTGAAGTCTTTGTGGTATGAATATTAAACAATTCTATGAATTCATCTCTTATCTTTATCTTGGAATGTCTTTTTTTTTTCAACACAACTTTCTGATACGTAGAGTATACAGTGCAATTCTCAAAAATATGTCACTTCCTTATGAGGGCAAGTTTCTACTTATAAATGATTTCTGTGGCTTGAATTAGGTTTCCATAAGGGTCAGGCACAAGAGAATCTGAAAGAAAAAATGTGTGTGTGTGTGTGTGTGTGTGTGTGTGTGTGTGTGTGTGGTGTGTGTGTGGGGGTGGAGAGAGAGAGAGAGAGAGAGAGAGAGAGAGAGAGAGAGAGAGAGAAAGAGAGAGAGAATGCTAGGATTCTGGATTTGGCAGCTCTAGACTAAGAATCCACCAGCTTGTCTTGTTTTGAATCAGAAAACAGCTGGGTCAGCTGGGAAGTCTGATCAAGTCTGATACACAGGAATTGCTCGAGTTTTCTGAGTAGAAATTGACTAACCAGCAGCAGAGAGCAGTATGGAGCCATTTTTAAAGCAGGGAAGAGGGAGCCAAGGAGCCCAGAAAGGGCTGGGGGAGGGGAAAGAAAAACTCTAAACACTGGCCAAGGCCTTGATTACATATTCTCTTTATCTATGCTTCTTTTTTCCTATAGAGATAACATGTCCATGCTTTGGATAAAAATTCATGTATCTCTCTTCCTTTTGCTTTTCTTGCTTGGATTTACTTAAAATTTTTGAGTGTGTGTGTGCATGTGCGTGTGTGTGTGTGTGTGTGTGTGTGTGTGTGTGTGTGTGTGTGTGTGTATGAACCTGTCTGTGTACACACCCATACACCTATTTTTTAAAAACTAGTTCACGATCCTGTCTAGAGCAATTGAATGCAAAGCTAAGTTGCACTCACAGCAGTTTAGTCCCATGCAGGATATGTTAATCTAAATTTTCTATGCAGCCTATATACCCACAGCTTTCATGTTCTTAGACAAGCTTACAGAGAGAGTGTATCTACACCCTGATTTTCTCTAATGCTTTCTTTTCAATTCCCTTTGGTAACTCTCTGAGTTAGACGATGTTATTATATTGTTGATCTCAGTTTGGCTGAATTTCTATCCAATTTAAATCAGGATCAAAAGCAGTGTTTGAAGAGGAAGCAGAGTGTGTGAACACAGAATGCACTCTCTCTGGCCCTGTCATATTGTCTTTGGATGAGTGTTCTTTCATTCAATTAAATATTCTTTTTCTATATAAACAGAAACCTTTGTTTATGCCAGTGCCCTGCCTGCAAATAACACAATCTGCCCTTCTTGTTCCTTCACCATCAGCACGAAATGCCAACCTTTGAGTCACACTAGCCTTGGGCATCCAATAGAGGTGATCTTTTGCAAAAGCTGGGGCTTTGCTTCTCTCTCTGTCTGGATGACTGTATCCGAGGATGCATGCAGACTAGGAAGGTTAGTGCCAAAAGAAAAGGAGGCTGTGAGAAAGCAGACAGCATTCTTTCCATCAGAGAGCCCTCTTGTCTGCAGCATTGGTGATTTTACTCTCTTGACTGCTGGGCATGTCCGGCAAGGCATGGGTCAGGAGAGTTGGGCGGCTTTTCTCTTTTCATTCTGGATTCTTAAATAACAGCCTGAAATTCTCAGAGAACGGAGTGAATTAAAAGGTTACCCGACTCCTTAAGGCCACCTTCTGACCATGTACACTCTGGGCAGCTTTTCCAAGCAGGGACATTTTTAGAACAAAAACAGATCATCTCCTAGGGCACAGCAACCTAGATTTTAACGAAAGACGCCATGGTATTTTCTATCAAAAAGGTTAAACTCATAGGATTATATGAAAACACTCATTTTAACCCTGCTAACCTGTAAAGATTTCACTCTGCTTCATTTATCTTCTCTCTTACCCTTATGCTAAACCATCCTTGGCTTCGATGAAAGCATCATGTCTCCATTCATTTCCTATCTTGCTGAATTGCCTTCACATTTCCTATCATCTGCGCATAATCCTATTCTCTCCATTATTGTCTTAATACCAAGAACAGCACAAGATAATGGATAGGCACTGTAATAACAGTGTGGCCTGGAGGAGCCCCTCCAGGGAAATATCTTTGATGCTGGTGGAATATTAATGCATCCTAGGTCCACGATCCCCCTCTTTCACTTCATCTTCTGTTTTCTAAACTACATAATGACTTTCATATACATGACAAAAGCATTAGCACAGAAAAGGCCTCACTGATGAGCAGCAGGGCTGTGTGATATTAAGGGGTCCCATTCTTACTTCTTTGTACAGTTTTTGACCACCATCTGAGACTGTGTATGCAGGTAATTTCAGATTTGAATAGATAGCAGCAAAAAAGAGGCATAATCGTATTGTGTTAATGCAAATGCCTGTCAAAGGCACTGCATGAAAATAAATTAAAATATAATTCTTCAATAATGCACGTGTCCATAGGATGGTTTTGGACAGATTAAAAACAAACACCTTGATATCACTTAGACAAGGGAGTGGATTGTTTTCAAGGAGGTTAATCAGCATCAGATTATGAATGAGACAGTAAATGAAAGCCACCTACATCATACTGTGTGGATTGGGTTATGGTTGCAATTTGTTGTACATAATTTTTCAATAAAAGGGAAAGAACTGATTTTTTTTCTAAGCATAAATACTGCAGCCTAGAAAAATTCAGTAGCAAAATTGAAAAAGATGCTCAGAAGGTGACTGGTGGCACCTGGATAGATCCTTTGGTTATCTGGGGTGAGGTAAGGAAACTTTAAAACCTACAAGAAATGCAACTTTTTGAACTCCCATGTTCCTCTACTTTTCCTATTTTGTTTATCTTCCCCTTTTGTGTGTGTGCTAGTGGCCATTGTATTATCTGCACAAAAAAAAACGTTCGCTGTAAGCTGAGATGCTCAGGAAAAGATGTGTGTGCAGGGCATCCTGAAAAGGCATAGATAGAAAAATGCCTCAGACATTTCCCTTAGCTTGAAAGCATGCATCACAAGGCTTCTATTTCTGTATGAAAAAAAAAAAAACCCAAAACCAAGAAAGTTGCTGTGGAAGCTTTTTTTGATTTTGAAGATAATTTTTTATTTACTTAAGTGCCATAGTAAGAGTTGATATCTAAAATTCTGTCTATTGAATAAACTATTCATAATCATTTAATAAAAGGTCACCAAGAAAGGTTATTCGGGCATTATTTGCTTCTGTTGGTATTGCTTGGGTTTTTCCTTTGTTTTGAGTAGTGAGGATTTATTAAGTACCATTCTGTCCCAGGTATCATGTTGGGGAGTTGATAGTAAAGAGGACTAACACAGGCATGTTTTCCTTGAGTTAAAACAAGTCACAGTCTGGTATCCAATGGACAAAATTTGTGTTTATTTATTAGGTAGAGAAATATTTTATGGGTGTTGGAGGGATGGCTCAGTGCCTAAGAGAGCTTAATCTTACTACAGAGGGTCTGACTAGGTCAGATGGCTCACAATGGCTTGTAATCTAGCTCCAGGGGAAACTGTCCTGGCCTCTGAGGCTATCTGAACTCATGGCTGTCTGTTGGGATGTAGCTATCAGATGGTTAGTTGCATAGCGCCCTGAATCTCCCAAAGAACAAAGTAGAGGCCTGAGCTGTTATAACCACTTAGGAAGTATGGAAACAAAACAAAACAGCAAAGATGAGAGCTCAAATATAGGGATCTAGTGGAAAAATGGAAGCAATGATGTCTACACTGCAGCAATCGAATGGCATGCTTACTTTATTTTCTCATGTATGTGTGTGTGCACATATGTGTGCATGAGTATTGGGGTGCCCATCTACATGTGTGTTTCTATGTGTTGAAACTGTACATGTTTCGGTCCATGTGTCTGTTTTTGTGGTAAATCTGTACCTGTGTTTGTCAGAGGCAAATCTCAGTTGTCACTCCCCAGGCTTGTCTTGCATTTCTTTAAGTTTTGCTTGCTTCTTTGTTTATTTGTGTGTCTGGGCTTATTTCTGTGACAGAGTCTACCATGTTCTGGAAGTAGACCAGGAGGCTAGTCTGGCTATCCAAGCAGTTGGGAATCCACCAACCTCCAACCCTGTACCGTTGGGATTACAAATGAATGCTCTAGTACCTCTAGTACCTGGTTGTTTTTTTTTTTTTTTTTTTTTTTTTTTTTTTTTTTTTTTTTTTTTTTTTTTTTTTTATGGGTTCTGGAACTTGAACTCGGGTCTTTGTGTGGTCATGGCAAGCACTTTATAAACTGAGTCATGTTCTCAGTCCTTAGCTTGTGTTATAATAAAAAGAAAACAAACAAACAAACAAACAAACAAACTAGTAAATGGCATAAAGCTCAGCCAGGAGTTTAGGACAAGAAAGAACTGGCTCTGTGAGATCGTGCTGTTATTCAGGAACACAGGTAGACCTCGAGGCCATCATATTAATCTAAAGAATCCAGGTTCATAAATACATAGATCACATGTCTTCTCTTAAAGATGGGGAGAAAAACCAACAACACTAAAGTGAAAGTGGAAATACACTCCTGGGAAGAGGAAGGGACCAGTAAGAGGACAATGGAAGAAAGCTAGAGCACTAGGGTTTGAATATGATCAACTCATGTTGGATACATATATGAAATTGCCACAATGAAACACAGTATTCTGAACAATTAATCTATACTAACAAAAAGCTACTTTTAAAAAGGAATAGTTAAAGAATTTTTGTGTCAGCTGCTCTGGCAAGTGTGAAAATCAGGATTGGAATGGAGGGCGCTGGAGTCCACTGAGAGCATACTAGTGTATTTTTCTCATCACTACGCTGTAAATCTCTTGGCAAAGGGGAGAGCCTTTCCATGTTTCTTATCCCAGGAGTGTTGGTTCTTAGAAAAGCTGTGTCTTAATTCAATTTACAGGGCTTCATCACAAGCTGGCTTGGAAGCCATGAAAAGGATTCTGTCTGCAGAGAGCTAACCAGAGTTAATGTGAAATTCTCAGCTCCATGGAGAAAACTAGAGCCTCTGCTAACCTATCACATCACTCTCTGACCATTGTAACTTCATGTAAAAGCAATGTGGTAATCACTGTGTGTTACAGTTAGCAACACAAGAGGTTAAGGATAAGCCAGGACAGAGAGGGTTCGCAAAACCAGTCCTAAAGAAGAACAAGATTTTAGCACACAGCTTCATGTAACTGAACTCTGGGAACCCTGGTTCATCACTTCAAAAGCCATTAGGGACAATATTATTGCATAGATGTTATAGTTTCCCTTCAGAAGTCCTGCCTTGTGACCTAGACAGATGTCACTTGTAATGTGAGTGGTAATGGAACTAACTGATTAAGACTGTGGTACTTTTGATTTTGGCAGAATGGCAAAGTGTCCAAATAAATTCCTTTCAGTGCTTTCATTTTTGGCTAGCTTTTGTCTCTAATTTCTCCAAAGTCTGAGTGATAAGTCACGACTGCTCCCTTTGAGGTGAAAAGTCACCCAACTTGTTTTGCCTTTTTCTTTCTCTCTCCTTCTACCTGAACCTGGAGAAGTAAGGTGTCACCCAGATCCTGCTTAGGGTGTTAGGCATAACTCTGTTCCATCCATTCATCTATCTTCTGTCTGTCTATCTATCTATCTATCTATCTATCTATCTATCTATCTATCTAAAACTACCATCTACTTACCTATTTTATCTACCTATCATCTGTACCTATGTATCAATCATCTATATCTATAATATATTTATTTATCTTATCTATCATCTACATTATCTATTTATCATCTATCTACCTACCATCTATCTATATCTGCCTCTCTCTCTTTTTATCTCTGTCTCTCTTTCTCCCTCTCTCCCTCATTCCCTCCCTCCCTCCTATTCTTGTTATGTAGTAAGCCTTTTCTCCCACAGAACAAAATTCTTTGGAGAAGATGAAGTGGAAACTCTTTGGTGTTCATGAGTCCATTCTCACAAGACCCTATAAAGCAGATACTATTACCATTATTTCTGTTTGGACAGGAAAATTCAGAGTAAAGCCAAGGTGGGGTAAATTGTCCAATTTGCACCTTGAAAATGACTGAATATGTGTGATCTGATAGCCACGAGACAATGCTGATTTACAAAGTCAATCAATATGTTCAAATGGGGACCCTTTCAAGAGTTGAGGTCTATAGTGTGAAAGTAGTGGACTAGAGTACATGTAGGGGGAAATGACAGAGGTATCCACTTAGGTCGTTTGAATCTACAACATAGGGTAAATGATATGTTAGAGGTTTTGCCTGGGAAGACACAATACACACACACACACACACACACACACACACACACACACACACACACACACACACCTATTCAGCCCAGAAAGGAAAGATAAGATATCAAGGTCCAACATGGGGAACTACTATACTTTTATTTGGGTTACCCAGGGTGTGTGGGTCAGGGGATGCTCAAAGGAGCAAGAATGACTCAAAGCAACCACATCATGCAAAAGTTCACCCCAACATGGGTGACAATACAATATGTGTGATACTGGAGCTCCCTGCACAATTTGCAGGCAGGTTAACAGTAAGAATGTCCTCTAGGCAGCTTCTCTTGTGTGAGTCCCTTCTACCAACTGTTATTTATTCCTTTTATAAAGCCCATAAATCCTACAAATCCAGGGAAGGGCCTTGGAGAGCTTGAGAATCTTTCAAGTTTCTACTCTCCCAAACACTGGGGAACATTGACTGACATTTTGTGCACCCTCTGAATCTCCTGAGTGTGTTATTCTCCCTCCTGGAAGGAATGTTACAATAGGAAGGAACTGCTATACAATAATGACTGAAAGGGGCTGATAGGATTTGCTGGGGAGTCATTTGTGCCTTTCTTCAAACATTGGAAGGGTTTACTTGGGGGTATGACCTAGGAGGTAGGACTAAGCCTATAGGCAAGAAAGGTCTATAGAAGATAGTTCACAGTAGTTAGTACAATAAGGGATTTTTCAAACCACTGAAGTTGCTCTTTGCTCATGCAAGAGATGGCAAATTCTCTATTCAAATATTAGTTATAGAACACCAAGCCAAATATATAGGATTCTTCTAGGAAATATCCATGGGGGGCAGAACATGCAAATCCCATGTCTTCAGGGAATGTATATTTCAGTCAAATGGGTTAAATAAATATAATTCAGTATGTAGGTGCAATGTGATGTGAACCTGAATATATAAGTTAAGTTGTTTCCTTGATACAAGTGCTTTGAAGAGAAGTAAAAATACAGAGGTGATAGTGACTCAGAGAATGTGCAAATTTATGGAGAGTTCAGTACAAATTTATTGACATAATGTTGTTTTGGCAGGATCTTTCGAAAGGAGATGGTCAGTGTCCTCTATTAGGATTCTAGAAGAGAGTATTTCAGACCAGGACACAAAAATGTCTAATAGTCTTTATGATTGCATGCTCTGTGGGTCTTAAGTGTCATGTAGAAGATTGGATTTGCCAAGAGAGAAGGTTTGGGGAGAAAAGGCTAGAAGAGACAAGGCAGGACATGGTAGAATGTGGAAAGCCTTCTATGTAATGTGTAAAAATGACCTGTTGAAAAGAAAGATTTTGAGAAGAGGAAGGATTTAATTCAATTTGTCTTTAATAATGAATCAATGAGAGGCTAGGAAGATGGTTCAGTCCATAAATGCTTGCCATATAGACATGAAGAGCTTAGAGCAGTCTCCAACCTCCTGTAAAACAGTTGGGCACTGAAGGGTTCATGAACTAAAAGCCTCAGGGTAGCTGAGAATCTCCCTACAGGAACACAGATGAGCTGATAACACATCAAGACTGTTGGGAGCTAGGAAGAACATGGCAAAGTCAGCACAGCATCCTCCACTGGTATTTTACACCTTTGAGACTGAAGGGAGCAGAACTGCAGATGGAATGTTCCACCCACAAAGCTCCCTTTTCTGTCCTTTAAAAGCTCCGAGTCTCTCCTTGTGCCTGCATGCACAGGCTCCATTCCTCTGCAAAAATTGACACCCTTCATTGATTGAATAAAGGTCATTCTGTTTCTGTTGAGGTTGCTCTCCTTTTCTTTTCTTTCCTTTTCCTTTGTTTTCATATCCCTCAATCAACCCCAATCAACAAAAACTAGTGGTCACTCATTGTAGATGGAGAACTACTTGATAACCCCAGTGCTGAGGAGGCAGAGACTTCCAGATCCAAGGAGCTTACAGGCAGCTAGTCTAGCCTAAACCAGTGAGCCTCAGGGTGGTAGACCCTGTCTCACAAAACAAGGTGTGCAGAACCTCAGGAAGAATATTATATACACACACCTGTACATACCCATGTGCATGTATACACACGCACTTATGCATAAACACACCCCTATATACACATACTTACAATGTGAATGCTCAATGCACACACCTGAGTACACATACACACATGTGTACTTAAACACACTCCTGCATACATATACATATTTATGCATACATGCACACACACACACACACACACACACACACACACACACTTAACTTTGTTCTTTGTATAGAAGTCATGTGAAGGAAAACTAATTTGGATATCATTGAAGTACTAGAAATGTGGCCTTACACCATCACTTCTTTGTCATATAATCAAAGATGTTCACGGTCTCCTGCAAATTAGAGTACCGTTCCTCCAAGGTCTCTTTTTATTTTAAGATGTGTGAATTTACATTTTCTTTCATGTTTCAAATCCTTTCCCAGTCCTAAAAGGGCCATGAATAACATTTATATTCATGCTCAAAAATAGATGTAGGACTGGAGATGGTAGCTCCGTTGGCAGCATTCACAAACCACTGGGTTCAGTCTTAGCACCACACAAACTGTGGGAAGTGTGGTCCACACCTGTAGCCCCAGCACTGGGGAGGGAGTGGGAGAAGTTTCTGAAGTTCATGACTCTCCTCCAATGAATGGTGAGTTCAGGACAACCTGGGACCCATGAGCTTCTGTCTCAATCAATCAATAAATGAATGCATAACAAATAATTAAAGAGGGTCTAGAAAGATAGCTTGGCGGTTAAGGGTACACACTCCTCCTGTAGAGGACCTGAGTTCAGTATCAGTGGTTAAGTCAAAGGGCTCATAGGCACCTTTAACTATAGCTCCAGGGCTGCTTATACTCCCCCACAGGCTCTACAGCACCTGCACTCGTGTGCACATACCTAAACACAGATGTACATGACTAAAAATGAAAATATCCCTTGTAGATAAAAAGGAATTCTTTAAGAATAAATTTTGTTTATTTGGTGTTTTGGTGACTAGCTTCTTGAGTTCGTCGGATATTTTGGAGATCAACACCCTGTCTGATGAGGTTGGTGAAGAGCTTTTCCCATTCTGTGGGCTGCTGTTTTATCTTGTTGACTGTGTCCTTTGTCTTACAGAAGCCTCTCAGTTTCAGGAGGTCCCATTTATTAATTTTCCATCTCAGTTTCTGTGCTACTGGTGTTATGTTCAGGAAACAGTCTCCTATATCAATTTGTTCAAGAGTACCTCCCACTTTCTCTTCTAAGAGGTTCAGTGTGGCTGGATTTAAGTTGATGTCTTTGGTCCATTTGGACTTAAGTTTTGTGCTTGGCGAGAGATATGGATCTATCTGCAATCTTCTACATGTCCTCATCCAGTTAAAAACAGAGAATTCTCAATAGAGGAATCTAAAATGGCTGAAAGACACTTAAGAAATTGCTCAACATCCTTAGCCATCAGGGAAATGCAAACCAAAACAACTCTGAGATACCATCTTTTACCCTTTAGAATGGCTAAAATCAAAAACACCAACCACGGTTTATGCTGGAGAGGTTGTGGAGAAAGGGGAACACTGCTCCATTGCTTGTGGCAAACTTGTACAGCCACTTTGGAAATCAGTATGGTGGTTACTCAGGAAAATGGGAATCAGTCTGCCTCAAGATCCAGCAATTCCACTTTCAGGCATATACCCAAAGGAAGCACATTCATACGATAAGAACATCTATTCAACTATGTTCATATCAGCATTATTTGTAATAGCCAGAACCTGGAAGCAACCTAGATGCTCCTCAGCCAAAGAATGGATACAGAAAATGTGGTACATGTACATAATGGAGTACTACTCAGTGGGAAAAAAAGCAATGGAATCTTGAAATTTGCAGGCAAATGGATGGAACTAGAAGAAACCATCCTAAGTGAGATAACCCAGTCACAGAAAGGCAAACATGGTATGTACTCACTCATATATGGATAATAGACTTAGAGCAAAGGATTACCAGCCTACAATCCACACCACCAGAGAAGCTAGGAAACAAATTGGGAGCATGGGGGGAGGTGTAGGGAGATAGGAGAAAGAGAAGAGGAGTAGAGGATTGTGAAAAGAATAGGAGGGATCAGGAAGATTGAGTGGGGATAGGAATAGAGGGGAACAAGAAAAGAGACACACCAGCAGAGGAAGCCACTATAGGTTTAAAGAGAAATTTGGCACTATGGAATTGTACAGAGATCAAGGATGACCCCAACTAGGAACTTAAGCCATAGTGGAGAGGCTACCTTGAATGCCATTCCCTATAATGATAATGATGACTACCCTAAATGCCACCCTAGCGCCTTTGCCCAGTAGCTGATGGAAGGAGAAGCAGAGATCTACATCTAAGCCCTGAACCCACCTGCTGGAATCCAGTTTCAGAGAGGGAGGAGTGACCAACAATGGTGTCAAGACCATGCTGAGAAAACTTGCAGAAACAGCTGATCTGAGAAAGTGGGAATTCATGGACCACAGTCCAGCAGCTGGGGAACCAGCATTGGACTGAACCAAACCCTCTGAATTTGGGTACCAATTAGGAGGCCTGAGTAGTCTATGGGACCTCTAACAGTGGAACTAGTATTTATCCCTGGTGCCTAGTCCCTATGGAAGGATACTATTTCAGCCCATATACAGGAAAGAAGGCCTAGACCCTCCCTCAAATGATGTGACCTACTTTGATGATCCCCCATGGAAGTTCTCACTATCCTTGGGGAGCAAGTGGGGGGGGTGGTTGGGGGGATTGGTTGGGAGCATGGAAGGACAGGAGGGACAGGGAATGGGGAATTGATATGTAAAATGATTATTTCTAATTAAAAAAGAAAAGAATGAAAAAAGAATAAATTTTGTTCATTGGATGGTGTAATCCAGCATGTATAAATGACTTTAAAAGACATGAAAACCTTTTTACTAGCATGCAATTCAAAAGCAGACAAGTCCATGGAGCAATTATTGCATGTCTTTAGGTATTATGATATTGACCCTTACTCTACATAATTGTTAAAAAATATGAAGAAGCTAAACTGCTTTGAAACACTGTGTACCTTAAAGTACATTTTAACTCAACTGAAAATACTTTCAGATATTTTAGTGGAGAACTAAAACAATTACATAAACGCTGCTTTGTTCAGTTCTTTTGTGACAAAATATACATATATAATTTAAATTTATTCATTTAAAATGTATTCATGTATACAATGTGTCTTGATTACATCATTTCCTGCCTGCCTACCTCCCACTCATCCCGCATTACCCACAACTACTCTACTTCCTAAGTTTATGTCCTATGTGATTTAGAACCCACTGAGTTAAATTCCTGGTGTCTGTGTGCACAGAGTAGTAGCATAATCTACCAGGGTATGGACAAAATGGCTACATCCCCAAACAAAATTACTCTTCCTCCACAGCAGCCATCAACTTTAACAGCTTCAGCTAGGGGGCGGGGCTTGGGAGCCCATTGCTTATTCATGCTGGAACTTTAAACTGACTTGATCTTGTCCAAGTTTTATGCAGGTAACCACTGTTGCTACAAATTCTATGTCCTCAAATCCTCACTCACCAACTTCTGTGATAGAATATATTTAAATATCTATGTCTAATTCTAGGTATTCAATGTATATAAAGACGTGACATGGCCCAGGAAACTATTTGATAGTATATAGAATTTTGAGCTTTCAATTATTTTAAAGATTTGGAAATCTTTGGAACAATGCTGTTAAGTTAGGTATAGTAGAAAATTATCAATAACTCCCTTTTAAGAGATTTTGGATGCTTTATTTGCATGATGTATAATCCTTACCATATTCTTTTTTGCATTATAAATGTGTGAATTTGTGAAAACAAATACTGTATCCAGGCATTTCTTAAAGCAGTGTCTTAGGCTACTCGGCTATCCTGACAGTGTTAGGCATTTCTCTTGTAGCCTTTCCAGAGCAAGAAGCTTGCTTGTGATCCCATGTTCCACCAGTGACTTCCTGGTTGAGATTGCTAGGAATCAGCAGTAAATACACAAGGATGAAGGAAATTCTATTCTTCCTGGGACAAGGCAGGTCCGTTAGCCCTTTGGGACATCTCCTAAACCAGAGAGTTTATTGTAGAAGGTGAATTTCTTATCTTAATAGTGAGAAAATTTGAGTAAAAGCCAATGGAAAATTTAATTCATGATTAAATTTTTTAACATAGCTAAAGCATAAAATGGTGTGACAATTTCATTCTACAGAAACTTTTACATAAGTCAGGGGACTGTGAGCACATAAAGGTTGTAGATGTGACTTTAACAGAGTGGACCTGAGTCATATAAAGGCTGGCAACTCTTTCAGAGGTCTGTTTATGGGGAACAAATAGCTAAGAAGGCTCCCCTTACCTACGGGCTTTAAGGCTGGGAATGTCTGCACAATTTGAAAATAGAAGGAACATATTAGGGATGCGTTAGGAAAAAATATAAAGTTAGGAGTGAAAGAAAGAATTCTCAAACTAGAAACTGTTTGGATCTGTGATGTCTTGACGAAAAAGCAAACATATTTTCTTCTGAGAGAAGCCAGAGAAAGACAGGAACAAGCAAGCATCCCTTTTCGCCCAGTGAAGACTGACCCACCCCCAAACATAGATAGCATGAATCTGTGATTTGACAATAAATGAAACCAGCCATTCATCACACATGTTCTTTCGTGATTTGATGGCAAAACAACTCTACTTATATAGATATGAGGGGTTGATATTCATCATCAACCTGACTAGATTAGAATAACATAGAAAACACATCTCTGGTTTTGCTTATGAGGGTGTTTATATCTAAGGATGGAAAGCCCACCCTGAATGTGGACATTACCAGCACCATCTTGTGGACTATATGGTGGCATGAGCACCAACATCCACATCCTGCTGCTTCGTGGCTGAAGAAGTCACGTGACCGGGCACATCACCTTACTCTTGTTGAGCCTTCTCTTCCTGATGGACTGTATTCTCAGACCTCGATCCAAAACAAATCCTTGCATCCTTATGTTGTGTAGTGAGATATCCATCCCGCCCACACCAGTAGCACTGACCACGCCTATTTGGGTGTGGTCACAGATGGGAACTTGAAGGAGGACAGGACTAGATCTGGGGTTCCCAAGCCCACCACTCTTTCTTGTTTGCAGTCAGGTCACAGAGGACAGCCTGGGTGGATCCTTGGAGCTGGAACCTGTGGCAGTTAACCACTTCTTGTGTAAGTGTCTTCTCCCTGAAAAAACTTTGCTTAACCTATACTGAGTCTAGTGAATCTTGATCCTCATGCAAGTATCTGGTGCCCAACATGACATGGTCAGTGCTACAGATGTGGGCAGGGTAGATAGTGCTCTACAATGTTGTCTTGGTAAGGTGTTTGTTACAGCAAGAGAAATGTAAGGACTACTGTGCATTACAAAAACTGTAGTAAATAAAATATTTCAGCATGCTATTTTACTATTAAGTATACTATGTTATATTATATTTTTATAGAGACACAACCTTATAAGCTTAACTTTAAAAATGAAGGTGACCTCTCTAGACAGTAACAACACAACCAGATATGACTTGGTTGCCGAAAATTGAGTAAGGGAGGGACCAAAATCTGTCACTTAGCAACTTTCACCTCACAGATGGGCTTATCACTTTTTCTTTTTTCAATGAATCCAAAGGCTTTTGCTGTGTTCATACAAACTTTCTAGTATACAAGGTATTTAAACTTCTTTGTGCTATACCTGAAGTTCACTGATACTCGAGGTAGCCCACACCTCCTGAATCTGTGCTACTCAGATCTGAAATGATTACCCTTACAATATTCAGAAAAATGATTCATTTTATTGCAGCCAAGGAAGCAGCTAATTGTAAAATACACTCTTTTATTTTCTAACCTAATATTGCTGGAATTAGGAAGTAGATGACTTTTGATCGATTCCAGCTAAACAGGAACATGGTCCTGAAAGTTTGACATCTTTCCCCAGCTGCTTCAAAATGACTTTCTGCTATTTCTGTAGGTAGGTCACACCATACATCATTTTACTTTCAGATGCATAAAAATTATGTATAAACAAATCCTCCAGATTTTAGGTAATGTGACATAATAACTGGAAGGTGGTGCATTTTAAACTGATACTGAAAAGTCTCTTCAAACAAGATCCTCATCCATCCCAATTCACAATGCTGCTAGAAGGCAACTCTGGACCACAGACTATTCAAATAAGCCAGAGGTCCCTTTGGGGGGAAGGGGATGCTCCACCATTTTCCCAGTGAGTACAGTCCACTGAGCAGAGTTTTTAAACTATGTAATCTATCACCAAACTCCTGCTAGATAATGGAAAATATATCTGGGACACTTAAAACCCATTTGAGAAGTCTACTGAATAATTCAAAGTGGATATAACCAAATACTTGGTGAGTGACACAGGAATCATGGATTTTTCTTGAGTTTGATTATTTTTTTATTCCTGTTTATACCCACCAGAAGGGAAGAGAATGAAGTGAGAGGCAGCAAAATCTTCCCAGAGTCACACCTAATTAGGGGTTGCTAGAGAAACAGGCCCCATTGATTTTAACACTTTGTAAAATGTTTCTCAAATGCAAACAAAAGAAACTCAAGTGTTGTCTGAGTTAAGTGGATGTGTGTGTGTGTGAGAGAGAGAGAGAGAGAGAGAGAGAGAGAGAGAGAGAGAGAGAGAGAGAGAGAGAGAGAGAGAGAGAGCCATACCAAGTTGTTGTATTGAATACTCTAGACTAGAAGTGGTATTTCATTCATGTGCACTTTCTAAATTTCCATGACAACATAACTCAAAGTCTTGGCAATGAATGCTCATGGTTGATAGTGTATCAGTAGCATTTGAAGATTTGTTTTGTTCCTGAATATGGAAAAAATTGACCAAGAAAGAGTTGCTGTTGTGGTCAAATGTTCCCATTATCATCTTAAAAGTTAGTTCTGTGAGTTTATTGCTCCTAGCTTTAGGAAGACTAATCATTCATTATCTATATGCTGAGAACATCTATCCTTTATTTTATCTTATTTCTACATGACATGTTCTCTGATAATAGTCTAGTGCTACAAGGTGTTTGGTTTCAAATATCTAAATGGGAATATAACCTTCAAATTATTTTAATGTAAAATGCTCTCTATTGAAAATGTCGACATCCATGCATCAAATAATAGCTATGCATGCTTAATATGTTGCTCTATGTCTACTTAATGACTGCTTTTGAAAAAAATTTTAATATGTTATTTCTCCTTTTGCTGACAGAAATGTGTAGTAAAACACCAATGTTTCTTTAAATATTTTATTATTATTTATTTGTTTTATGTGTGTATGTGTCTGGGTGCAAGCATGTTGCTTTGTGTGTTCAAATCAGATGACAACTTAATGGAGTCAGTTCTCTCTTCCCACCATGCGGGTCCCAGAGATTGAACTCGGGTTGTTAAGCAGCAAACGTCAGTACCCACGGAGCCATTTCATCCACTCTGACAAGTTCACTTTAAACAATAACTGTCAGATTGGGATTCATTTAGCATAATACATAAACATTTGAATTTATTATTGTCTATTTTGTCAAATTGTATTTAAAGATCTTCTGTATAAAGTCTTTTACTTCCAGTTTTATTCTGTGTTGTGAATAATAGCTAAAGTATAAATTTGGTTGTATTCATAAGCAGTATGCTTGTGACTGTCTACTTTATAGTGTTCATAAGAAGTTTCCATGAGAATTTTCTCATGTAAAGTTTTTTTAATAGCCTAATGGCTTCATTTCAATGAATCTAGGAATAGTTCCTCATGAATTAGCTAATATGTAAATATATAATTGCGCCTAAGTCTTTTTAGCTTTTCCTCAAATATCATACACTTGTGCAGTTTTTTAATGTTCTTGAGGATAATTTGAAAATGAAGGCACAGATCAGCCCTTGGAAGTTATCTACTCTTTCATGGTGATGCCAAGCCATTTGTCACTACTGTTGTCTACCTTAATGGGAAAACGTTGCATTTGACCTTGGTCCTAAAATATTTTAGTGTTTATATTATCATTATTATTAATTATGTGGATGTGTGTTTGCATGAGGGTATATGCGTGTGAGTACAGGTGCCTACAGAGTCCAGAGGTAGTGGAGTCACCTTGGAGCTGGACTTTTAGACAGCTGTGTGCTGTACAATAAGGATGTTGGGAACGGAACCCTAGTTCTATAACAGAGCAGTAAAGTTCTTAGCCGATAAGCCATCTCCCCAGCTCCCTGAGCCATTTTAAAGAAATCACTCTGCACCTTTTCATTCCTTCAGCTTCTAAGTATGAGCCTAAGCTTGCCTTTTACCATGCTGTTCTACTTCCTGGGATATTTGTTTTCCTTCCACTACTGTGACTTATGTTGACCTTTGGAGCTCCTCTCCAGTTTAATTCGGTGCCATTCTCTATGGTTTAAGACCTGGGTTGTGAGCATTCAACTGCTGAACTAGGGAATGAGACATTGTGATCAGCCTTGCCTTTCACTTCTGTGTTTGTTTTCCTCACAGGAGATAAAAATGCAATCATGGCAGATGCTATGTGTCATAGTCAAAATTTTTGGAAGCATTTGACATTTGGATCCAGTGAGTTCCATGTGTAGTTCACTCTTGAGTTCCCTGAAGGTCTTGAGATTATGGCAGTTTTGGATTCATCAATGCCATATATTGGATCTAAAATGTCTCCAACCTGTGCTGAAGACTTCATTCCCAGACTGTGGTATTGTTGGGAGACAGTAGAAGTTTAAGAAGTAAGGCCTAGTAGGCCAAAGTTAGGTCACCTTTGAAGGAGACACTGAAACCCTATCTGCTCTGTCTCTCAGTTTGCTTCTTTACTGTCATGAGATAGCTAAACCTCCTCTGCCATGCGGCCCTGTCATGGATGTGCTGCCCAAAGACAAATGAGTCAAGTAACAAAGAATGAAAACTTCTGGGACCTTGAGTTCAAACTTACAGAAAGTGAGAACTCACATATTCAGCACAGATAGTGAAGTGATAGAGCAGTAGAGTCACTTTGGAAACATTACTGTTCTTAATTAAAAATACAGAGAAATATTTTATGAATCCTTCTGATGATATCTCTGGCAGTAGGGACAAAAAGGTTGTCTAAATTGCCAATGGCATAAGCACAGCTAAAGAGAAAAGTGTAGCTAAAGAACATCCTCGTGGCCATCATATCTAGCTTCTTTTCTCCCATGTTGTTGCACCTGAGAATATTTATATCCAATTTCTAAACTTTAAATGCTTAGATAACTCTATTGTAATGACAATGAGTTTTCAAAAGCTGACCCATTGAACTGTGTTGATGTATCACAGCCCCTCGTTTGTTTATTCCCCGAAAGACTGCAGTGACTCAGATTCTGTTAAATTGTATAGGAAAGAACCGGGGTTGATTAAAGTGACTCCCTCAACTTTGTGTATTAAGTGGATTTTACGCCTAATAACTATATAAAAATCAAGTCAGACTATTTATAGAGACAACCACTAAATTTCAGTGAGTTCACAGTCACTTGGGAAGGAATGTAGACTTCTAAAATGTTTCTGATAGGGAACAGTACAGAAGTTGTTTTCTACAAAGTTTAACACTGTAGTGGGTAAATTTCTCTGTGAACACCAGCTCTCATCATTTTGTTGGGTGCCCTGCTGCTGCAGGCTTCAGGTTCTCATCAACAAACACTTGTGGTTTTGTCCTCAAACCCTTAAATTCTTGTTATGTTTGTTGTCTTGCATGTAACTTCTGTTTTCTCTGCAATGCTTTCTTACCTAAAATTGGATGTTTCTTCCTCAGATAAGTGCAAACACAGAAGGATTCAAGTATTCCTTTTCTGCTACTGTGGTCCATGGAAGTCTTTGCACTCCATTGTACATTTCTCTTTTGTTTTTCAGAAGAAAACCAGGCAATAGAGATTAGCCTTAAACTGAAGAACCTTGTGGCTTCGTGTTTAAACATTTGCACTCAAACTCTAGTACCATAACTTTTTGGAAGCAATGTCCCTTCTGGTTTATGTACTGCTTAGCTTTCCATGTAACCTTCTAATGAAATCAATCCAAACAGCTGTGAATAATTTGATTTTAGTTATATTATTAATTTATTTCCCAGTTAACTTATACTCAAAACTAAGAATGATACTAATTCTGGCTCCTAGAGCTAAGAGAAAATTAACAACTGCTATTAAAGTCATTCACTACGTGCTGTTTGTCTGCAGCAGTCCCAGAAAACTAATCCATAATGTATGCTAAAACTACTCACATGTATTAATGCACTAAATTCTTACATCAGCTCCATGGTATGTAATCCACATCAAATTATACAAGGAAATTGAGGTTAGAAAAGTTAGCTGTATGGGAAACAGCATTGGACCAAACCAACCCCTCTGAATGTGGGTACCAGCTAGGAGTCCAAGACAGTCTACGGGTCCTCTAACAGTCTTTATCCCTAGAGCACATGGACTTTAGGAGCCCATTCCCTATGGAGGGATACTATTACAGCCCAGACACAGCAAGGAGGGCCTAGGCCCTCCCTCAAACAGTATGACAGACTTTGAAGGTCCTTGGTGGAGGGCCTCACTATCCCTGGGGAAGAGTCGGGGGTGGAGGTGGGGGTGGGGGTGGGAATGGTGGTGGGGGTGGGCTGGGCTGGGTTGGGTAGGGAACATGGGAGGATGAAAGGGGGAGTGGGTGAGGGAATGTGGGGGATGGATATGTAAATATGAGTAAATAAAAATAAACCAATATATAAATAAATAAAAAAAGAAAAGTTAGCTATATTGATTACCAACATACATGACATATGCCCCAAATTGGAAGCCAGATCATTTTCATTTAAGCCATGTTCTTTCAATTTCAACATACTATAGATGCTGTGATACCTACAAATAGAATCATAAAAATCATTATCCATTACAATAACGCAATATTTTTGACTAGAGAGTTGATAAAAACATGCACTTGAATTTAGTGTCACCTCTTTCTCTTTGCCTTTTTACAGTACTAATGAGGCAGAAGAGGAAGACACAGAAGAGCCACAGACTTCGGCATGGAGGATCAAATCAAAACTGCCCACAGAAACTGGTCCTCCTTCTCTAAAGACATTGTGAACAGGGATGAGAAAAATAAATCCCTAAGAGAGACCCCAGTTCTAAACCTATTCTCATTTTCTCAAATCCTGCAGCATGTAAAGGGGAGCCACAGATGTGGACCCTGAAATGTTTGACACAAGTCAAAGTTATCCAAGGTGTTTTTATTATTATTATCATCATCATCATCATCATCATCATCATCATCATCATCATCATCATTATTAGTTCAAATCAGGAACAAGCTTGTTTCACATGTCAATCCCTTCTCCCTCTCACTCCCCTACCCGCCACCCCATCCACCCTCCACTCCCCAGACAGGTTAGGGCCCTCAACGGGGTCTCCCCAATGTCCACCACATCATCCTGGGCCGGGCCTAGGCCCTCCCCAATGTGCCCAGGACAAGAGTGCATCCCTTCACGTGGGATGGGCTCTCAAAGTCCCTTCAGGGATAAATACTAATCTACTACCTGGGACCCCCTAGAGTGCAGAGGCCTCCTAATCGACATGCATGTTCAGGGGTCTGGGTCAGTCCTGTGCAGGCCGCCCAGACAGCAGTCTGGGGTCCGTGTGCTCCCCCTTGTTAAGGCCAGCTGTTTCTGTGGGTTTCACCAGCCTGGTACCGACCCCTTTGATCTTCATTCCTCCCTCTCTGCAACTAGGTTCCAGAGTTCAGTTCAGTGTATATCTGTGGATGTCTGCCTCTGCTTCCATCAGCCACTGGATGAGGGCTCTAGGATGGCATAAAAAGTCATCCGTCTCATCATAGGGGAAGGGCATTTAGGTTATCCTCTCCACCATTGCCTAGATTGTCAATTTGTATCATCCTTCTAGGTCTCTGGAAATCTCCCTAGTGCCAGATCTCTCCTCGAACCTATAATGGCTCCCTCTAATATGGTATCTCTTCTCCTTATCTCCTCTATTCTTCCCTCAACTCAGTATTTCTGCTCCTCCACTTCCTTCTCTCCTCTCCTCCTCTTCTCATTCTGGCAGCTCCCACACTGCTACCCTCATGCTCCCAATTAGCTCAGGAGTTCCTGCCCCTTCCCATTCTTGGGGTCCATGCATTTTTCCCTTAGAGTCCTTCATATTACCTAATTTCTTTGGTGAAGAGGATTGTAGGCTGGTAATTAAGTTCCTGTCTAGTGGTGAAAGCAGAGTGTGTGTGTTTTTATGTGTGGTTTGAGCTTTAGTAATGTTTCTTTTATAAATGTGGGTGCCTTCATATTTGGAGCATAGGTGTTCAGCATTGAGACTTCATCTTGAAGGACTTTTCCTGTGATGAGTATGAAATGTCCTTCTTCATCTCTGTTGATTGATTTTAGTTTGAAGTCTAATTTGTTAGATATTAGGATTGCTACACCAGCTTGTTTCTTGGACCCATTTGATTGGAAAATTTTTCCCAACCCTTTACTCTGTGGTAATGCCTGTCTGTGAAGTTGAGGTGTGTTTCTTATATACAGCAGAAGGATGGATTCTGTCTTCTTATCCATTCTGTTAGCCTATATCTTTTTATGGGAAGGTTAAGACCATTGACACTGAGGATAGTAATGTCCATTGATTGTTGGTTCTTGTTTGTTTGGATTTATTGTTGGTGGTGTCATTGTGTGTTTATTTTGCCCTCCTGTTTCTTTTCATGTTTGGTAAAATTGGATTATCTATTGCCTATGTTTTTGTGAGTGTAGTTATCTTTGCTGGGTTGGAGTTTTCCTTCCAGAACTTTCTGTAGTGCTGGATTTGTGGATATGTATTGTTTAAGTCTGGTTTTGTCATGGAATATCTTGTTTTCTCCATCTATAGTGATTGAAAGCTTTGCTGGGTACAGTAGTCTGGGTTGGCATCCATGCTCCCTTAGTGCTTGTAGTGTATCTATCCAGGACCTGCTGGCTTTCAAAGTTTCCATTGAGAAGTGGGGTGTGATTCTGATAGGTCTGCCTTTATATGTTACTTGGCCTTTTTCCTTTGCTGTTCTTAATATTTTCTCTTTATTCTGTAAACTTGGTGTTTTGATTATTATGTGTCAAGGGGACTTCTTTTTGTGATTCAGTCTGTTTGGTGTTCTGTAAGCTTCTTGTACTTTCATAGGCATATTCTTCGGTAGGTTGGGGAAGTTTTCTTCTATGATTTCGTTGAATATGTCTTCTGTACCTTTGAGCTATATTTCTTTACCTTCTTCTATACCTATTATTCTTAGGTTCAGCCTTTTCACGGTGTCCCATATTTCCTGGATAGTTTGTGTTAGGGATTTGTTTGACTTGAAATTTTCTTTGGTTGATGACTGTATATCCTCTAGAGAGTCTTCAACAACTGAGATTCTCTCTTCCATCTCTTGAATTCTATTGGTTATACTCACATCTTTAGTTCCTGATCGTTTATCCAGCATTTCTATTTCCAGCATCGCTTCATTCTATGTTTTCTTTATTGTTTCTATTTCAGCTTTCATGCCTTGAACTGTTTTGAGTGCTTCCTTCACTTGTTTGGTTGTTTTTGCTTGGCTTTCTTTAGATTCTTTAAGAGATTTGTTTACTTCTTGAACTTTTTGGTTTGTCTTTTCCTCCATGTCATGTAATTTTTTGCTTGTTTTTTCTTCTATTTCTTTAAGGGATTTTATTGTTTCCTCTTTAAAGGACTCTATCATCTTCCTAAGATAATTTTTGAGGTCCATCTCTTCTTCATGCTCTGTGTTGGGCTTTTCAGGTCTTGCTGGTGTGGAGTCCATAGATTCTGGTGGTGTCATATTGGTTTTTCTGTTGTTGAGTGTGTTCTCTTACTCTGTCTTCTTCCCATTCCTTCTTCCAGTGAGTGCAGGTGGGGTCTCTTCCTATCTTCGGTTGCTGGCAGAGGGTGGTGGGTGGTCAAGGGTGGGGTGTGTTGGGACTCATGGTGGGCCTTCCCAGTCTGGTCAGGTCCACTCTTGCCCGGATGGGCTCAGGCAGAAGCAAGCAGGTGTTGATGGAGGAGGTTGGAGAGCAGAGCAGCACCCAGACTCACCTGATGCTCAGGCACCCGCAGCAGGACAGAGAGCAGAGTATTGAAGGTTTTTTTTTTATTTCACTTTTTATTGTTTCATTTCATTTTACATTCCAATCACAGTTTTCCCTCCTACCTCTCCCACCCCTCCCTTCCCCCCCCACACCCCCTTGCCTCCTCCCATCCACCCTCTCTTTCCCTACCTTCCCTCATCTCCCCCATAGCTCACCCCAAGTTCTCTTGTCCTCACTGGTAAGGGCTCCCATGAGGAGTCAACATAGTTCTGGTACAGAAAGTTTGGACAGGGCCTGGCCTATCTCCCATGCATTAAGATTGAGCATGGCAACCTACCATTGGGGAATGGGCTCCAACAAGCTAGCTCATGTACCAGGATAAGGGTATCCAAAGAACAAGAGAGAGAAACAGAGAGACTTCCAACCAAAGGACAACCATTCACTTTAAGGACAAGGGTGCATGCTTCTCATGAGATTGAGACCTGAGAGTCTTGATGATAGCTATTCTGATGATCTTGAGATTTTTGAAGTTACACTGGTTCAGACAGTATAATTTATGTCCATCTTCAAAGTGTAAGTGAAATTTAAACTTTAAGTAAATTTTAAAAATCAAGAAAAAAAAACTATAAGCTACTTTACCTCTTTCCTTATCTGAAGGAACGTTCCTTTGTAAATGAAATTGTATGGTGTTTCTTGAGGGGCATGCTTTTCAT
This sequence comes from Cricetulus griseus, assembly GCF_003668045.3. Classification (NCBI taxonomy): domain Eukaryota; kingdom Metazoa; phylum Chordata; class Mammalia; order Rodentia; family Cricetidae; genus Cricetulus; species Cricetulus griseus. Next base: position 37,970,901 of record NW_023276806.1, read on the forward strand.
ATTTAGGGATGAAAGAGGAGTGTTAATATGGAGAAAATCAAAAGTCACTAATATTCTGACTCAAAGCAAATAGTTGGGTTCATTAAGGAAGAAATCAGCTTAAGCCAGTCATATGCTGCTCATTTTTTGTCAATGTTACTGAGATTTGATTTTTGAAATACTTTTTGTTTTCATTTTATGTGTATGAGTGCTTTGCTCTTGTGTGTTTATGAACCCTGTGTGTGTCTGTCACCAGGAGAGGTCAGAAGAGGGCATCAGATACCCTAGAATTGGATTTACAGGTGGTTGTGAACCACCACATGGGGCCTAAAAGCTGAATTTCTGTCTTTTGCAAGAGCAGCAAATGCTCTTAACTACTGAGCCATGAGATATAACTTATAAAAAGAAAAATATATTCCACTAAGTGTATATTTTAATGAATGTTGACAAATATTTTCCCATATATCTATTACCACAATCAAGGTAAAGATTATTTTTGCTACCTAAACCACACATTTATGTTTCTACACAGGAATTTCCCTTCACCTTTCTCTTTGGCATAGGGAACCAGTGTATTTGGTCACAGTTTAAATTTAAAGAGTTCATCAAGCATGGAGTCATACAATGTGTTCTTTCTGTATGTCTGGATTATTTTGGCCAATGATTCATACATTGTTTATTAGTGTAATGATTTCCTCATTTAAATGTTAACTTCTATTGTGCAACTGTATCAAAATTAACTTCTCTTTTAATCAGTTGAGAAATATACGAGATGAATCCAATATTTCAACTATTGTAAATAAAGCTCCCGTGGACACTCACATGAAAATCTTATTGTGAACATTTTCCAAAGTAGAGTAGCATCATTGTATATTGTCTTAGTCAGGATTTCTATTGCTGTGAAGAGACACCGTGACCATGGCAACTCTTATAAAGAAAACATTTAATTGCAGTGGCTTGCTTACAGTTTCTGAGGTTCAGTTCATTATCATCATGATGAGGAGTATGGCAGCATGCAGGCAGACATGGTGCTAAAAGCTGAGAGTGCTATGCCTTTCAGGCAACAGGAAGTCAGTTCACTGTCACACCAAAGTGAAGCTTGAGAAAAGATACCTCACTGACACATTTCCTCCAACAAGACCGCACCTCCTAATAATACCAATCCCACCACATATAATACCACCCACCAGCAACAAATTGAAATTGCAGTTGTTCCCTTCTCTTGGCAATACTTGATTCTGTCTTACCTTCTCACTAGAGCTTTTTTTTTTTTTTCATTTACTTTGCTTTTCTTAAGAGAACTGATGCTGACTGTCTCACAGTACTGGCTCTTTTCTATCTTTTCTGTGACTTTTCCATTCAGATGTCTGTTCATTTGTCATCAAGTAGTTTCTTTCCTATTGTATAATTGCAACAATTCACTATATATTGGGTGCAAGCTTACTTTTATGTCCATGTGGCATGAGTAGTTTCAGTCACCTGTAGCACTTTCATCATCTTAAAATAGCAGGTTTTAATTTTAATGAACTCCATTTTATAATACTTGTAAATATTTTTGACTCAACAAGTGCGTGGCATTTTCAAAATTTCAACTGCTTTTTGCCTTTTTCTTCTAAGTATTTTATTGTTTTATATATTATTTTATTTCAATATCTTACTTTAGTTAATTCTGTATAGTACATGACGTAAAGTTCAAAAGATTTTGGTAATCATGGCTGATCTCCTTTCCTTCTTTCTTCTTCCTCTTTCTCTTGTCTTCCTTCTTCTTCCTCATTATTCCCCCTTACTTCCTGTCCTCTTCCTTTTTGATTTCATCTTCATCTTTGTTTCCAAATATGGATACTTCTTTGTTTTTAGTACCACTTATATCTAAGATCATCCATTGAGGTTTCAATCAATTTGTCATGTAAATAAAACAATCTGTTGACACTATGTTTGTGAGTTTGTTTCTCTTGCTACATGTGATATTTACTTATGTGTCTAGTTTAGTGGTATTAACCTTTCTTGACTATTTCAGCTGTAATTGCAAATATTAAAGCCAGACAGAAAGACCTCAAACCTTACCTTATCCCCTCCAAGATGTCCAGTTATCTGTTAATACAAAAGCTCTTAAAATTACCTCTTCATTTTCTACAGAATACTTTGTTAAGATATAGTTAGTGTTGCATTTCACTTACATCTGAATTAGAGAGGAATTTCCTGCTTTGAAAACTGTGTCTGAAGAGCCTACTACTTCTTGTTGTTTTGCCTTCTATTTTTCTCAATATCATTTTGTATTTTTCAAAGTATAGCTCTTGAAGATACTTAAAGTTTGTCCATGGGTATTTTGAAAATATTGCTGTTTCTGAAAATAATACTTTCAAATGTTTAAAAAGTTCAATTTTGTCATATATAGACTTAGAAGAGAATATTGTAGATAACCATAAACCTTTGTCACAGTGTCTAGAACAGATATTGATCCATCCTCAAAATCTTAATGAAATTTACCAAGGAACCCACGTTTTTCTGTTAGCTGCATGTAGAAAATTTTGAGCTACGAATGTAAAGTAATAGATACATTCTAGGCTTTCAATTTCTTTATGTTTAATTTGAAAATTTGTGTCATTAAAAAAAATGATCTGGGCAGGGGGCAGGGATGGCTCGGTGCATAACAGTGCTTGCTGCGTAAACCTGGGGACCTCGGTTCAAACTCTGAGCACCCATGTAGAAACCCTCTAAGTACGTCACTGGGGGTGGACACAGGTAGATTGGAGGATTGCCAGCCAGCCAGACTAATTGAAACAATGAGCTTCTAGCTCAGTGAGAGATCCTGACTTAAGGGACTGAGGCAGAGAACAAAGCATCTGGTGTGTTTCTCTTTTCTCAACATATGCACACACAGATGCCTGTACCTGCACACATGTGTGCAGCACTCACACACACAAACAAACACATCTTAAACATTTTCATCTTGCAATTTGTCTTGTACTAATGCTTTATAAGAAGTATGATGTTTCATTAAGTTTTAAGCATTCTAAATTTTGCAGTGATTTTTGTTTTTAATTCCTGATTTGCTCATTGGTCTCTCCTCTGTCTCTTCTATATTATTGTATTTAGAGACTTTATTTTCACTGCTGTAGTGTGAGAAAAATCCAGCTTTCTAGATTTTCACAGATTCCATATCCTATTTCTCTTCTGTTTAATTTCTTCTTTCTACTTATATTGGAGTAAACTTCCTTTTTCTTGTATTTGAAGGTGGAAATTTCGATCACTTAATTGAGACTTTCTTTTTTGCCTTTTGTAAGAATTCTAATGCCAGGAATCAGTCTGAATTTCATGTCTTAACCAGAATTAGTCTGAATTTCTTGTCTTAGCCTGAATCTTAAAACTTTCCATACATTGTCATTTCGCTTCCATTGATAAAAAGGTATTTTCTGGCTTCCTGTTGAATAATATGCAATAGTATTGTTTTTAACTTCTAA